>NC_036858.1:68208102-68211709 GCF_002910315.2 Salvelinus sp. IW2-2015 | reverse complement strand
TTGTCTCTGATTGGGGATCATATTAAGGTAGCCATTTTCCTCGTTTGTTGTTGGTATTGTTCTTATGTTTAGTTGCTTGTCTGCACTATTCGTATAGCTTCACGTTTCATTCAGTTGTTTGTTGTATTGTTAGGTGAGTTTCAGTTGATTAAAATTATGTGGAACTCTACTCACGCTGCACCTTGGTCTCATCTTTACAACGATCGTGACAAGCATACTGAGTTTAAACGACTGGTATAAAGTGTACAAACATACCGAGTTTAAACGACTGGTATGAAGTGTACAAGCATACTGAGTTTAAACGACGGGTATGAAGTGTAAAAACATACTGAGTTTGAACGACTGGTATGAAGTGTACAAGCATACTGAGTTTAAATGTCTGGTATGAAGTGTAAAAACATACTGAGTTTAAATGACTGGTATGAAGTGTAAAAACATACTGAGTTTAAATGACTGGTATGAAGTGTAAAAACATACTGAGTTTGTTCAAGGAATTTGATGTTGTGATAATTGGAATCGCCTTTTCTTTTCCCGCCTGCTGCATACATGAAATGTTTGCCTTTTGAAACATGCAAGGTGCTAGTACTTGTTTACTATCTTACAGTAATTCTTACCACATTTAAGCACAGCTGTAGGCCTCAAAGCATAACAAACTGTTCAAACAATGTTCAAACAAGTTTGATCAACACCACAGTTTGTAAAGCTCCTTTCATCATCACAAAGGGTTGACAATAGCCTACACGATATTGTAGTGCGTGAGAGCCATTGGCTTTGCTTACATACTCAAACCACAACAATGCAATGTGTTAGAGTAATGAAAAAAACCTGAAGTGAAAGTAAGATGGCGTAATTATGAGACTAATATGTCTATAAGGCCCTTAATCATTCTAGTAAAGCAAGTCTACATTAGCCTCACTTCTGTAGAAGATCTAMATGGTAACTTAATAAACACATTATTGTTGTGTGGTTAATTGTTTGTTAAATGGAATTATTAAGGACAGTGTACTCAAGGAGGACAGGGCAATTCTAAGGCCTTTCTTTCATGATTTCAAGTGGATACTGTCCACACAATTGAAAAGCCTGGACCCAATTATGTTGGTGGTGGTTGAAAGAGATGGCAGTTTGCCAAGGCCAGTACAAATGATCTGCTGCCAGGTTCCCTGGGCTAGGTCTTTTGACCTGTTCATTTAACACACACACACACACACACACACACACACACACACACACACANGTAGCCATTTTCCTCGTTTGTGTTGTGGGATCTTGTTCTATGTTTAGTTGCTTGTCTGCACTATTCGTATAGCTTCACGTTTCATTCAGTTGTTTTTTTAGGTGAATTTCAGTTGATTAAAATTATGTGGAACTCTACTCACGCTGCACCTTGGTCTCATCTTTACAACGATCGTGACAGAAGATCCCACCAACAAAGGACCAAGCAGCGTGCCCAGGAGGAGGAAGTATCCTGGACTTGGGAAGAGATCCTGGATGGGAATGGATCCTGGACTTGGGAGGAAATCCTGGCAGGACAGGACTACCTTCCTTGGCGGGAGTCGCCTAGGAGCATGAGAGGACAGCAACGACGTCGGGGAGGAAGGCCACAGAAACCCCAAGAACATTTTTGGGGGAGGCACATGGAGCAGTCGGCGGAGCCGAGGAGTGAACCAGAGCCAGTCTGGGAGAAGAAGGAGAATTCGGAGGAGAGAGAAATGGGGGAGTTGTTGAGTTAGTGGAGGACGCACAGATTTGGAATAAAGGAACGTGTTGTCAGTTTGGTGCCACCTGAGTCAGCTCCCCGTACTCGTCCTGAAACGTGTGTTAAAGTTCCAGAACAATTGATGCCGACTATACACACCAGGTCTCCAGTATACCATCACAACCCAGTGTGTCCTGTGCCAACTCCTCGCACTCTCCCTCAAGTGCGCTTTTCCAGTCAGGTGTGTCCTGTTCCTGCTCCTCGCACTCTCCCTCAAGTGCGTGTCCCCAGTCAGGTCCGTCCTGTTCCTCTTCCCCGCACTCACCCTGAGGTGCGTGTCATCAGCCCGGTGCCACCTGTACCGGTCCCACGCATCAGGTCTCCAGTGCGCTTCCACAGTCCAGTACGTCCTGTGGCTCCTCTCCTCACTCACCCTAAGGTGCGTGTCATCAGCCCGGTGCCACCTATACCGGTCCCACACATCAGATCTCCAGTGCGCCTCCACAGTCCAGAACGTTCTGTGCCTCCTCTTCGCACTCGCCCTGAGGTGCGTGTCATCAGCCCGGTGCCACCTGTACCAGTCCCACGCATCAGGTCTCCAGTGCACATCCACAGTCCAGTACATCCTGTGCTTCTTCCCCGCACTCGCCCTGAGGTGCGTGTCATCAGCCCTGTGACACCGGTACCGGTCCCACGCATCAGGCCTCCAGTGCGCCTCCACAGTCCAGAGTTTCCGGCGACAGTTCCCTGTCCAGAGCTTCCGGCGACAGTTCCCTGTCCAGAGCTTCCGGCGACAGTTCCCTATCCAGAGCTTCCGGCGACAGTTCCCAGTCCGGAGCCTCCGGCGACGGTCCCCAGTCCGGCGACGATCCGTAGTCTGGAGTCTCCGACGACGAGCTGCAGTCCGGGTCCTCCAGTGGTGGTTCCCAGTTCAGAGCCTCCGGCGATGATCCACGGTCCTGTGCCTCCAGCAACGAAGCCTCCAGCGACGGTCGGCGGTACAGAGCCTCCAGCGACGGTCGGCGGTCCAGAGCCTCCGGCGATGATCCACGGTCCTGTGCCTCCAGCAACGAAGCCTCCAGCGACGGTCGGCGGTCCAGAGCCTCCGGCGACGGTCCAGAGCCTTCAACTGTCACGCCCTGACCTTAGATATCTGTTTTTCTACATATTTTGGTTAGGTCAGGGTGTGACTAGGGTGGGTACGCTAGTTATTGTATGTCTAGGGGTTTTTGTATGTCTATGTTGGCCTGATATGGTTCCCAATCAGAGACAGCTGTTTATCGTTGTCTCTGATTGGGGATCATATTTAGGTAGCCATTTCCTCGTTTGTGTTGTGGGATCTTGTTCTATGTTTAGTTGCTTGTCGCACTATTCGTATAGCTTCACGTTTCTCAGTTGTTTGTTGTATTGTTAGGTGAGTTTCAGTTGATTAAATTATGTGGAACTCTACTCACGCTGCACTTGGTCTCATCTTTACAACGATCTGACAAGCATACTGAGTTTAAACGACTGGTATTAAAGTGTACAAACATACCGAGTTAAACGACTGGTATGAAGTGTACAAGCATACTGAGTTTAAACGACGGGTATGAAGTGTAAAAACATACTGAGTTGAACGACTGGTATGAAGTGTACAGCATACTGAGTTTAAATGTCTTGGTATGAAGTGTAAAAAACATACTGAGTTTAAATGACTGGTATGAAGCTGTAAAAACATACTGAGTTTGTCAAGGAATTTGATGTGTGATAATTGGAATCGCCTTTTCTTTTCCCGCCTGCTGATACATGAAATGTTTGCCTTTTGAAACATGCAAGGTGCTAGTACTTGTTTACTATCTTACAGTAATTCTTACCACATTTAAGCCACAGCTGTAGGCCTCAAAGCATAACAAACTGTTCAAACAATGTTCA
>NC_036858.1:68136747-68208077 GCF_002910315.2 Salvelinus sp. IW2-2015 | reverse complement strand
GGAACAAAATCCTGGTCGTGTTGTTGGATGTCCTTCTCACAACATAAGTGACTGATGGGCTGGAGGGGGATGGCAGAGTGTGTGGACACAGAAGATAAAATCAGTATGTGGAAACAAAAACATCTGGACAGATCTGTTGTGGACGTGCTTGGCAGATTACGTCATGTCCCAGGCTTTCCGCTATTCTGATTCTCATTCCCAAAACACAAGATGGGCAAGAGGTATGGACAACAGATGGCTTGATGTAATGTAAATAAACAATGTCTCATAAATTAAACATGTTCAGGCAGGAGGTAGACGACATGACAACATTTAAATTTAGAGATGAAATAGTCAATTACAGATCTCAAGTATGCCCGTACTGATTGGTTTGGATTCACTATTTCAGAGCCTTGAAGTCTGAAAATGATATTATGCCCCCAGACATACTTGAATTATGGTATTCAGCTCTTCTAACTGAAACGAAGCTTTCTTCTTTGGAAACGAATACATGATTTTTATGACCTGCAGAAAAATCTAAGTATTTTCATGTGAAACTATTGTTGAAAATATGTGTTTGGAACACTTTACCACGTGATCGCATTGTAGTTTCTGTTATCAAAATCTGTTTGCTTTAACATGTTGTCAAATATTATCACATTTAACTGTGTAATTTATTTGTATTGACAAATGTACAAAAGAATGCTACTTTGACTAAAAGTTTCAAGTTCACTCAATAAGTCATTAAATCCAAACGTTGTAGTTTCTCTTATTATACTAGTTGGAAACTTTAGATGAAGTTAAACTCAACATGAAATTCAAATTGGACTTGACTCAAGGTAGCAGGGGTAACAATATTTTTTACAGTTGTGATCTGTTCTAATACAAAAACATTTGTGATTTCTCCATTTATGATGTAAGTGTAAACAATGACTTAACAATGCAATTTGTTAAGACTGATCATGAGACAACCTAGGGGCTAACAGTGAGTTTTGAATGAGTATGAATATTCACTGGCAATGAAGAACATTCAACTTGTGGGATTCCCCTTGTTTTAAAAATTCCCTTTAGCAAAACAGACAGACTGTTGCACAACTGATTCCAGAATATAATCCACAGACATATGTATTATACAATTCAAGTGGTTTTGACTGAGATGTAGATGGTTTCAGTAAAACCATACAATTCATTTGACATGTTCCTCCCTCTCCTAAATTCAATCACATTTGACAAATATCCCTTTCAAACAGAGATGAAAACCGGCCAACTTTAGCATTCCCTCCAACTTTTTGCCAACTTTTCTTATATCTGATAAGGTATTGCGACAACAAAGCCTGTACTTTTATTTCAGCCAACCGAACCTATTCATGATTATGGTAATGCATTTTAAAAGACCTGCTAAACCCCTCAGTATAAACATTGGCCTTTTAATCTTATTGTCTTTGTACATGTAATCTGTTACTCCCCAACCCGTCATACAGAGGGGGGTTGTTCGCACCAGAGGCCTGTCTAATGCACACTGGTGACAAGCATATCTGTCTTCCAACAAGATGGAGCAGAAACTTCCCTTTATTGTGTCAAATCACATGCTGTGACAGCAGCAGTGCTCTCTGCTCTTTCCCTACAACATTTATCTGGTAGAAGAGGGTATCTGTGTGTTTATAATCAGTCTAGTGCATGGTGATACACCCCTGGGCTCACCTCAATGCATCATCATCACAACTGAGACTCTCTAATTCCATTTAAAGTGGGTTAATGAAGTCTTAACGTTGTTTATAGTTACATAAAAGAGATGCCCCAGCAGGTTTTTCACCCCACAGGTCATATTGGATCAATGTTCATAAAACCGGGAGGTGTAAAGGGTTTTTGAAAATGTATATTGAATAAAAATGTTGTCGAATAAATGTAGACACACAGATTTACAGCAGAAACATGAAATAGACAACTAGAATAAAAAATCCAGGTTGGATTTGATTGGTCCACCAGGTTCGAGGCATCTCTTTATTTTGCTGTAACAAACTACCACCAGATAATAATTTTCCAAATTAGAGGGGAAAGACAGTGGAATGACTGTATTAGCCACCTCATTGCAGATAACAGATTGGGTCCTGTGAACAGTGTTGGAAACATGCTGCTGCAGCCCCCAGACACTGTCTGTGTCCAGGTCAGCAGCCGCCCCTGCCGCCCAACCGTGGCCCCATCACAGTTCTCCTGGTTAGGTCATTGCACTATCTATGACAGAGAAAACAGCTGCCTGCAGCTCCCTTCCCCTGACACTGTGCTGGGCAAAATCACCAAAATAGAGGAACTGGGTGCAGCCCATGGAAAACAATGATACTTGTGCCAACTCATAGGAATTGAAAAATTCATGGTTTTAGAGGGTCAAAATTCCAGTAAATGTTGCCAGTGACGTGGAAATTGTTAAATGGTATTGCTTTAGTAAATGTCTGTTTCTGTGTGCATCCGTATACAAACCATACTTACAGTGCCTTCGGAAAGTATTCAGACCCCTTGACTTTTTCCACATTTTGTTAGGTTACAGGCCTTATTCAAAAATGTATTAAATATTTATATCCCTCATCAATCTACACACAATACCCCATAAGTTTGCTAATTTATTAAAAAATTAAAACAGAAAAATGATGTGGCCCAGCTAGAGCCCGGACTTTAAACCTGATCAAACATCTTAGGAGAGACCTGGAAAATAGCTGATGCAGCAAACGCTCCTCATCCAACCTGACAGAGCTTTGAGAGGATCTGCAGAGAAGAATGGGAGAAACTCCCCAAATACAGGTGTGCCAAGATTGTAGAGTCTTACCCAAGATGACTCGGGGCTGTAATAGCTGCCAAAGGCGCTTCAACAAAATACTGAGTAAAGTGTCTGAATACTTATGTAAATAAGGTATTTTTTTTTTATAAATTAGTGAAAAATTATTATCAACCTGTTTTTCACTTTGTCATATGGGTATTTGTGTGGAGATGCTGAGGATATTTTATTTAAATTAATTTATTAAAAGAATGGCTGTAACGTAACAAAATTGTGGAAAAGTCAACAGATATAAAAACTTTTCGAAGGCACGTATCTGCATGGAAAATATCGAAATGATGCATATACATTTCAGTGTGTTTTATTGACCCCAGTACTAATGTGCTTTGAGTAATCCATTGATTCAAAAAAAAATCATACTTCATTTCTTAGTGGTCAGGCCCAGATTATCAGGTTTGATCCTTTGATCTGACGTTGATCACATCAGTTCATTGAATGTGTTCAAATGGAACTAACCGGTATAGAAAACTGAACTAAACATGTTGATGTCAGGCATCTCCAGGAGGTTGTAACGTATTCCTCCCAATCTTGGGGTCAAAATTCAGCTTAACCTGTAAATCAACTCACATTGTTCCATCATGTCTTAACCCCTTTACAATGCCTGCCTTTCATCAGCACAAGATCAGTCACTCAATACCAGGTCATCAGATCCCAACTGACAGTTTATTGGAGCTCAGTGGCTTAAAGTATTAGCCAGTAAGACATGGGGCAACCGATTGTAAACACTTGCTGGTCTATGGGGTAAACGGATCAGATAGAGTTTAAGACAAAACACCTCAGTCTCAGTCAGCATTATACTGTAATTCAATGTGTTTAATGCAGTTTGGGATTTCATTACACCAATGTTCCTAGCAGTGTGTGAGATTGTGTCAAACTCTCTCCAATAATCTTTCATTTAAATTAATTTCCTGCTGAAATATGGAGATATGGTCATCTTATGTCGTGGAAAAACTATATTCATAGGATGCAAATAGGATTGCCTATTTTATCTCATCTTGTTTGTTTGCTGCAGAGCCTATTCTTTGAGGATGTGAGAGCCATAAGCTATGAGTTACCAGGAGGAGAATGTAGGTGTTGTTTTTTCCTCAAAAGCCTTGCCTGTTGTCTCGTTGCGTTCAGCTCACAAATTTGGGAAAAACAAGACAAAGGTTCTGGTCCAGTGCCATGACTTGACTCTGGTCATGCATGACTGGTTCTGGCCAAGTGCCATGACTGACTGGTTCTGGCCAAGCGCAATGAATCTGACTGTGTTCTGGTCCAGTGCCATGACTCTGACTGGTTCTTGCCCATTGCCATGACTCTGACTAGGTTCTTGCCCATTGCCATGACTCTGACTGTTTCTGCCCATTGCCATGACTCGACTGGTTCTTGCCATTCCATGACTCTGACAGTGGCATAGAGGAGGGGTGGAGGGGCGCGACCTGATGGTGGCTACATCTGGTTCTAGGCCACAACTTAATAAAAACACCAGAGGGAGGCTGTTTTTTCCCTCCCTCTTCCCCTCTCTTAATATCATTTTTTGTCTTCTTTCCCAGCAGCACGTTGTGTCCACCACACTCTGCTGCTTTACCAATTTCAAAAGGATGAATATGTCAGAAATCCTCACCTCATTTTTCTGGGAAGATATAATATAACAAGCGTACAGAAGTTCTATTTGGATGACTGCTGAGACAGTGTGACAAGAGGACAGGTTTAAGATAAAGTACAGTGGTAGTGACATCTTAAAGCAAGGTACGCTGTTGAAAAAGGGTTTGGACACTTTCCAACTGTTCCGCCAACACAGTAAATATGCACACGTCACACAGAAATAAACAAACCTCTCGTCTATGTAATCATCCCATCCAAGAAAAACAACATTTGATGTTCCCCACAGTTGCTGCAACCTGGTCTCAGAGCATTTCATATCATTTTGTATTAAATCCGAGACACTACATTTAGTATGATATGATATGTTTCGTATAGTATGTATTAATTTGTGGATGTCCATACTTCCATTTCGACAATATGTTACAATTGAAATTCCTACAATATGTTATGAATTTTGCAAACGTACAATATGTCACGAATTTGCTAAACATTATGATATATTACGAATTCCAATTTGTGGCTAACGTTAACTAGGTCTATAGGTTGCTAACGCTAGCTAGCTAGGGGTTAGGACTAGGGTTAGGGTTAAGGCTTAGGGTTAAGGTTAGGAGTTAGGTTAAAGGGGTAAGTTGGAGGTTAAGGGAAGGTTAGCTAAATGCAAATCAAATCAAATTATTTATATAGCCCTTCGTTACATCAGCTGATATCTCAAAGTGCTTGTACATAAACCCAGCCTAAAACCCCAAACAGCAAGCATGCAATGCTTCTGACTTAGACAAACTAACTCTGGTTTACTGGTATGATAATTAAGCTCTGACTAGCCAACCAAACCCCTGGTTACTGTATGATAATTAAGTTCTGACTAGACAAACCAACCCTGGTTACTGTATGATAATTAGCTCTGACTAGACAAACCAACCCCTGGTTACTGTATGATAATTAGTTCTGACTAGGACAAACCAACCACTGGTTACTGTATGAAATTAGTTTCTGACTAGACAACCAAACTGCTGGTTACTGTATGATAATAGTTCTGACTAGACAAACTAACTGGTGGTTACTGTATGACAATAGTTCTACTAGACAAACCAATTCCTGGTTACTGTATGATAATTAGTTCTGACTAGACAAACAACTGCTGGTTACTGTATTGATAATTAGTTGACTAGGCAAACCAACCCCTGGTTACGTGGATATGATAATTAGGGCTCAGTTTAACGGACCATTTACCCCTTTTGATTTGATGTGACTGACTGATCAGTCTGTGAAGGTCCGCTGGGTTTTAAAGTAAAGCATCTGGACATTGAAAAGAGAGAGGAGTTCTAGCCTCAAATCAGCTGGTTGCAGTCATTTTGACTTTGCCAATACATTACTTTGTTGCACAGAGCATGGTTTTCAAGAAAGCAGTGATCAATCTTAAAACGGCACTAATAATTGTGCTGACTGGGGAACCTGATATGGTTCCAATCAGAGACAGCTGTTTATCGTTGTCTCTGATTGGGGATCATATTAAGGTAGCCATTTCCCGTTTGTGTTGTGGGATCTTGTTCATGTTTAGTTGCTTGTCTGCACTATTCGTATAGCTTCACGTTTTCATTCAGTGTTTGTTGTATTGTTAGGTGAGTTTCAGTTGATTTAAATATGTGGGAACTCTACTCACGCTGCACTTGGTCTCTCTTTACAACGATCGTGACAAGCATACTGAGTTAAACGACTGGTATAAAGTGTACAAACATACCGAGTTTAAACGACTGGTATGAAGTGTACAAGCATACTGAGTTTAAACGACGGGTATGAAGTGTAAAAACATACTGAGTTTGAACGACTGGTATGAAGTGTCAAGCATACTGAGTTTAAATGTCTGTATGAAGTGTAAACATACTGAGTTTAAATGACTGGTATGAAGTGTAAAACATACTGAGTTTAAATGACTGGTATGAAGTGAAAAACATACTGAGTTTGTGTTCAAGGAATTTGATGTTGTGATAATTGGAATCGCCTTTTCTTTTCCCGCCTGCTGCATACATGAAATGTTTGCCTTTTTGAAACATGCAAGGTGCTAGTACTTGTTTACTATCTTACAGTAATTCTTACCACATTTAAGCACAGCTGTAGGCCTCAAAGCATAACAAACTGTTCAAACAATGTTCAAACAAGTTTGATCAACACCACAGTTTGTAAAGCTCCTTTCATCATCACAAAGGGTTGACAATAGCCTACACGATATTTAGTGCGTGAGAGCCATTGGCTTTGCTTACATACTCAAACCACAACAATGCAATTGTGTTAGAGTAATGAAAAAAACCTGAAGTGAAAGTAAGATGGCGTAATTATGAGGACTAATATGTCTATAAGGCCCTTAATCATTCTAGTAAAGCAAGCTACATTAGCCTCACTTCTGAGAAGATCTAGATGGTAACTTAATAAACACATTATTGTTGTGTGGTTAATTGTTTGTTAAATGGAATTATTAAGGACAGTGTACTCAAGGAGGACAGGGCAATTCTAAGGCCTTTCTTTCATGATTTCAAGTGGATACTGTCCACACAATTGAAAAGCCTGGACCCAATTATGTTGGTGGTGGTTGAAAGAGATGGCAGTTTGCAAGGCCAGTACAAATGATCTGCTGCCAGTTCCCTGGGCTAGGTCTTTGGACCTGTTCATTTAACACACACACACACACACACACACACACACACACCACACCCACCACACACACACACACACACACACACCACACACACACACACGTTCCATAAACCAAAACAATAAAACATTGTTACATAAGCTATTACATCTTCAGTGTTCTCTTTACTCCCTCCAGATGACATGGCAACACATGTATTACACTATCTTCAAAACTGGGGTGCCTTGCAATTGTGAGTTATATCTGGCCGATATCATTTTTTTTTGTTCCTCGGTCATAAAAAACAATTTCTGTGAACATTCTGGTTCCTCCCTTGGTTATATAACATCATATGACTGGTTGAGTTGTAATTGTGCCTGAAACCATAATGGTCTGCAATGCCCTCCTTTTTGGCCTGTGTCAGAATGCATGTTGCCCTGGCCGGTGCTGGTCATTACAGTTTACAGAGTACGCAGCAAATTCATTCTGTAATTCTAGGAGGAAGAAAGAGAGCAGTTGGAAATTTTCTGAAAATACCCTTTCTCTACGGGAATGGGTCTATATCTAGACTACTTGTTACTGTGGCTTAGTTTAGAGGCAAAACATGCCTGCATTAATTAAAGGGGAATGATGAGGGAATGATGAGCAGCCCATCTGTTACATCTGTTACTCTGTACACTTCCTCCTTCATGGAAATTGGGTATGAACAAGCCATCTCTGTTACTCTCCTACTCAGGGAATGATGAACAGCCATTCTTGCTTCTCTGTTTACCTCCTACTCAGGGAAATGATGACAGCCATCTTACTCTTTCCTTACTCAGCGGAAATTATGAGCAGGAATTATGTTACTCTGTTACACTCCTCCTCATGGAAATGATGAACAGCCATCTGTTACTCTCCTCTGGGAAATGATGAACAGCCATCTGTTACTCTGTTACTCTCCTACTCAGGGAAATTATGAACAGGGCCTTTTTCTCATCCAACATTTGGAATTGATTATTAAAGGAGCGCACACACACAACCTGTTTTGTGGTTATTCCAACCACTATTAACTTTAACACCCCAAACATTGCCTCTCAGATCCAATAACTAGCTGTGCTAACTCCCCATAAACAAATCACATATGGTGACATTGTTTGCCACAACTAAGGGTCCTGTCTCTTGAACAGCACACACTGTGTATATGCAGAATTTCAGGGTCGGGTTTTGAGGATAACCAGACATGTCTGATGTGGACCCATTTAAAGACGTCATGGGGGTGTCTTGTTTGCTCTTATGTAGACTTCTACCAGAGTGATCTGATAGTGGACTCAAGAGATATCTATTTTTGTAAATAACAGCTGGTGCAAGATATCTAAGGAAGTCTCGAGCTATTGCTCGCCTGAGGAAGAGTATCTCAAAAAGCTGTAGACCACACTACCTACCTAGAGAGTTTTCATCTGTATTTTTCGTAGCTGTTTACCACCACAGTCAGAGGCTGGCACTAAGACAGCATTGAATGAGCTGTATTCCGCTGTAAGCAAACAAGAAAACGCTCACCCAGAGGCGGCGCTCCTAGTAGCTGGCGACTTTAATGCAGGGAAACTTAAATCCGTTTTACCAAATTTCTATCTGCGTGTTAAATGTACAACCAGAGGGAAAAAAACTCTGGACCACCATTACTCCACAAACAGAGACGCATACAAAGCTCTCCCTTGCCCTCCTTTTGACAAATCTGACCATAATTCTATCTCCAGATTCCTGCTTACAAGCAAAAATTTAAGCAGGAAGCACCAGTGACTAGATCAATAAAAAAGTGGTCAGARGAAGCAGATGCTAAGCTTCAGGACTGTTTTGCTAGCACAGACTGGAACATGTTCCGGGATTCTTCRGATGGCATTGAGGAGTACACCACATCAGTCATTGGCTTCATCAAMAAGTGCATTGATGACGTCGCCCCCACAGTGACCGTACGTACATACCCCAACCAGAAGTCATGGATTACAGGCAACATCTGCACTGAGCTAAAGGCTAGAGCTGCCACTTTCAAAAAGCGGGACTCTAACCCGGAAGCTTATAAGAAATCCCGCTATGCCCTCCGACGAGCCATCAAACAGGCAAAGCATCAATACAGGACTAAGATCAAATCGTACCACACCGGCTCCGATGCTCGTCGGATGTGGCGCAGCTTGCAAACCATTAAAGACTACAAAGGGAAGCACAGCTGCTCAGTGACACAAGCCTACCAGACGAGCCAAACTACTTCTATGCTCGCTTCGAGGCAAATAACACTGAAACATGCATGAGAGCACCAGCTGTACCGGAAGACTGTGTGATCACGCTCTCTGCAGCCGAAGTGAGTAAGACTTTTAAACAGGTCAACATTCACAAGGCCGCAGYGCCAGATGGATTACCATGACGTGTACTGTGAGCATGRGCTGACCAACTGGCAAATGTATTCACCAACAGTTTCAACCTCTCCGTGTCCGAGTCTGTAATACCAACATGTTTTAAGCAGACCACCATAGTGCCTGTGCCCAAGAACACTAAGGTAACCTGCCTTAATGACTACCGACCCGTAGCACTCACGTCTGTAGTCATGAAGTGCTTTGAAAGGCTGGTCATGGCTCACATCAACACCATTAACACCAAACCCTAGACCCACTCCAATTTGCATACCGCCCCAACAGATCCACAGATGATGCAGTCTCTATTGCACTCCACACTGCCCTTTCCCACCTGAACAAAAGGAACACCTATGTGAGAATGCTATTCATAGACTACAGCTCAGCGTTCAACACCATAGCACCCTCAAAGCTCATCAATAAGCTAAGGACCCTGGGACTAAACACCTCCCTCTGCAACTGGATCCTGGACTTCCTGACAGGCCAACCCCAGGTGGTAAGGGTAGGTAACAACACATCCGCCACGCTGAWCCTCAACACAGGGGCCCCTCAGGGGTGCATGCTCAGCCCCCTCCTGTACTCCCTGTTCACTCATGACTGCACGGCCAGGCACGACTCCAACACCATCATTAAATTTGCCGATAACACAACAATGGTAGGCCTGATCCCCGACAACGACGAGACKGCCTATAGGGAGGAGGTCAGAGACCTGGCCGTGTGGTGCCAGGACAACAATCTCTCCCTCAACGTGATCAAGACAAAGGAGATGATTGTGGACTACAGGAAAAAGAGGACCAAGCATGCCCCCATTCTCATCGACGGGGCTGCAGTTGAGGAGGTTGAGAGCTTCAAGTTCCTTGGTGTCCACATCACCAACAAACTAACATGGTTGAAGTACACCAAGACAGTCGTGAAGAGGGCACAAAAAGCAGTATCGTAGCGCCAAGTCTAGGTCCAAGAGGCTTCTTAACAGCTTCTACCCCCAAGCCATAAGACTCTTGAACACCTAATCAAATGGCTACCCAACGTTTTGCTTCCCCCCCCTATTTTACACTGCTGCTACTCTCTGTTGTTYCCATCTATGCATAGTCACTTTAATAACTCTACCTACATGTACATATTACCTCAACTAACCGGTGCCCCCACACATTGACTCTGTACCAGTACACCCCTGTATATAGTCTCGCTATTGTTATTTTACTGCTTAATTACTTGTTACTTTTATTTCTTATTCTTATCCGTATTTTTTTTAACTGCATTTTTGGTTAGGGGCTCGTAAGTAAGCATTTCACTGTAAGGTCTACCTACACCTGTTGTATTCGGCGCATGTGACTAATAAAATTTTATTTGATATGTTTTCCTCATTTCACCCATCTTGTATTTATACACTGTATTCAAAGAAGAGCATTAGTAGGTCTCGGGTATTCAGACTAAGTCATCACTGTTMCCTTTCTCTGTCACGCATAGAGAAACAAGTGGATCATAACTTCCTGCTAGTGACGACCTGGCCAGCAGCCCAATTACTTTTCAACATCCATCCAGACTTGAGCCTCTTAGAAGTCACAGCTTTACTTGATCTGCCAAGTCCCTCTGTTCTGCTTACAGTTCTATGCACCACGTTTGCAACTCTGGGATACCGTTGGCTTTTCTGCAGCTGTGCTGTACAGCTACTCTAGCAAATCTAGCAGGCCACCGGTATCTCTCCCCCACTCTTTAGGAAGTTATGGAACTTGTCTTGCGGGACATTCTTCATAGGTGAGTGTGGGCATCAGTGTGCATACATCAAAACATGTTATCTGTACCATCTAGACATCTGTCACATTTATTCTGTTCTAAGTTGAGGCAGTTATTTGTCATGTGGTTTTGTATGGTTGGGCAAGACCTCTACACATTGCACCGCCAAGACCTCTACACATTGCACCGCCAAGACCTCTACACATTGCACCGCCAACACCTCTACACATTGCACCGCCAACACCTCTACACATTGCACTGCCAACACCTCTACACATTGCACTGCCAACACCTCTACACATTGCACGTCCAACAAACACACATTTTTGCAATATGAAACAATCACAGAAAAGTGGCCTTAAAATGTCTCAGTCATTCAGCAGGGCCAGCTGCGGGCTGAGAAAAAAAAGAGCAGGCTGTCAGACTACAGAACGTTTGAGTGACTCACACAGACACCAGATGAATTGGCCTAACGGCTCATAGAGTTGTGACTACAAGTGAAAGCATAAGAGGGCTTCCAAATCAACTTGTTTCTTCATATTTCCATTTCAACTGCATAAACTCTCCTTATTGAACTACATTTCTACAATATTGACAACCTTGGCATTTGTACAACCTTGGCATTCTCTCAACCAGCTTCACCTGGAATGCTTTTCCAAAAGTCTTGGAGGAGTTCCCACATATGCTGAGCACTTGTTGGCTGCATTTCCTTCACTCTGCAGTCCAACTCATGGCACACCATCTCAATTTGGTTGAGGTCMGGTGATTGTGGAGGCCAGGTCATCTGATGCAGCACTCCATCACTGTCATTCTTGGTCAAATAGCCCATACACAGCCTGGAGGTGTGTTGAGTCATTGTCCTGTTAAAAACAAATGATAGTCCCACTAAACGCAAAACAGATGGGATGGTGTATCGCTTCAAAATGCTGTGGCAGCCATTCTGGTTAAGTGTGCCTTGAATTCTAAATAAATCACAGACAGTGTCACCAGCAAAGCACCCTCACACCATCACACCTCCTCCTCCATGCTTCACAGTGGGAACCACACATGCGGAGATCATCCGTTCACCTACTCTGCATCTCACAAAGACACAACGGATGGATCCAAAAACCTCCAATTTGCACTCATCAGACCAAAGGACAGATTTCCACCTGTCTAATGTCCATTGCTTGTGTTTCTTGGCCCAAATAAGCCTCTTATTATTATTGGTGTCCTTTAATAGTGGTTTCTTTGCAGCAATTCGATCTCCTCTGAACAGTTGAGGTGTGTCTGTTACTTGAACTCTTCTGTGAAGCATTTATTTGCTGAATTTCTAAGCTGTTAACTCTACTGAACTTACTCCTCTGCAGCAGAGGTAACTCGGTCTTCCTTTCCTGTGGGGTCCTCGTGAGAGCCAGTTTCACCATAGCGCTTGATGGTTTTTGCGATGCACTTGAAGAAACCTTCAAAGTTCTTGAAATGTTCGGTATTGACTGACCTTCATGTCTTAAAGTAATGATGGACTGTTGTTTATCTTTGCTTATTTGAGCTGTTCTTGCCATAATATGACTTGGTCTTTTACCAAAATAGGGCTATCCTTTGTATACCACCCCCTACCTTGTCACAACAACTGATGGCTCAAACACATTAATTAACTTTAACAAGGCACACCTGTATCATCCGGCCGTGATTGGAGTCCCATAGGTCGGCGCACAATTGGCCCAGCGGCGTCCAGGTTTGGCCGGGTATGCCGTCAATTGTAAATAAGAATTAGTTCTAACTGAACTTGCAGTTAATATAAAATAAATAAATGTGTAATTTAAATGCATTCCAGATGACTACTCATAAAGCTGGTGTAAAAGCTGTCATCAAGGCAAAGGGTGGCTACTTTGAAGAATCTCAAATATAAAATACATTTTGATTTGTTTAACACTTTTTTGGTTACTACATGATTCCATATGTGTTATTTCATAGTTTAGATGTCTTCACTACTATTCTACAATGTAGAAAATAGTCKAAATAAAGAAAAACCCTTGAATGAGTAGGTGTGTCCACATTTTTGACTGGTACTCTAATCCCTGCAATACTGAGAAACTGGACATTGGAAGAAGTTTGAAAATGTATACCTTGTATTTCATAAGGAGATAAAATCCCTAGCTGTATATATTATTTATTCATGGTTATGATTAACATTGAACTGACCGTTGATGCAACATGGTCGACTAAGAGTGATCCAGTAAAACATTAACTTCCCCATTGTCTGTCTTCCATTATTATTCCCTTTCAGAGGTCCATCATACATCTAAGGAGGTGAACCTGATCACACATGAAACTGTATTGTTTAGCCCAAGGTTTAGTTTGGCATTCTACTGGAAGAGCTARTACAAGGCTTGAGTTACAATGCTTGAAAAACAAATCTCTGAAAGAGGTGACAGTTATCACCATAGAGATCCTATTACATTACTACAGGGGCTATGTCATAAAACCTCAAAGCTACAGAATGGGGTCAAAATGGCAGCCATATTGGTCAGGGAGAAATTCAAAACCTGTAATGGGTGCGTGCTGGTGGCAGGGAAGGCGCAGGAGAACGAACTTGGTATAAACGGAGTCGTTTAATAAATGCTCACAAACTCCGAAAACCAACATATACAAATTAAAAAAAGTGAGTACAAAACCCGTCGCACACCAGAACATAACTTGCACCTAACATACAATCAAACAATCCCCGACAAGGACAATGAGGGGTAACAGAGGGTTAAATACACAACATGTAATTGATGGGATTGGAACCAGGAAGACAAGACAAAACTAATGGAAAATGAAAAATGGATCAGCGATGGCTAGAAGGTCGGTGACGTCGACCGCCGAACACRGCCCGAACAAGGAGAGGGACCGACTTCGGCGGAAGTCGTGACAAAACCAGTGTAATTAGAATTAATGGCAGTAGAGGCATAGGAGATGCATGTATCAGAAATAGAATTATAATCAACAAAAYATATTMTCATATAATTATAAATACAGTTTATACAGGTTTTATACCAACTTTCTGTATAAATAGCCTCTAAAATATATGTAAACAGACCATAAATGTCTCAGATTTTATTTTCTTGGAAAGTTGTGAGTGCTTTTATGATACAGTATCAGTAGTTGTTGCATTTACAAGTTGTCTCAGTCCTATCATCAACTGATTTCGGCCAGTGTACGGCTGTGGWTTGACTGCWTTGTTTGAATGGAAATGTTGGCATATTGGCATTTAATTTGAACAATTAATGGAAAAAWTCCTCTAAAACTGGCTGGCTAYCTAGCTAACYAACACACAGTACAGATAKATTCTACACATTCATTGTTTCACACCATATCTTATCACAGCACTGTCAAACCATAGTTGCCCAACTCCCTGAACAAAATGGCTGACCTTTGGACCATCTTAAGAATGTTCATGTCCATTTTAGTATTCTAATTCCTAATTCTATGGTTATCATTTTGAAATTCTAATAAACTCATCTCTATAGGTTAAATCAGAACACTGTATTGACAGAGATAGACATCACATATGCCACAGTGATAGGAAAATAGGTATTGACAACTTTTTTTCAACATAATACAAGATTATGGTATTGTTAAGGTTGCTTGGGACAATTAACATACTCTTTCCATGGTATTGGTTTCAGAAAGATATTGAATTATTTGCTCATAGTCATTAATAACTACCTTACTCTGCTAGCTGTTAAGAGTTAACGTTGACTCAGCTGCAGTCAGCCCTGTACAAAGTAAGGTAGTTAAGAGTTAACGTTGACTCAGCTGCAGTCAGCCCTGTACAAAGTAAGGTAGTTAATAGTTAACGTTGATCAGCTTGCAGTCAGACCGCTGTACAAGTAAGGTAGTTCAAGAGTTAATTGGACTCAGCTTGCAGTCAGCCCTGTACAGAGTAGGGTAGTTTAAGAGTAACTTATTGACTAGCTGCAGTCGCCTGTACAGTAAGGGTAGTTAAGAGTTAACGTTGACTCAGCTGCAGTCAGCCCTGTAAACAAAGTAAGGTAGTTAAGAGTTAACGTTGACTCAGCTGCAGTCAGCCCTGTAAAGTAAGGGTAGTTAGAGTTAACATTGACTCAGCTGCAGTCAGCCCTGTAAAGTAAGGTAGTTAAGAGTTAACATTGACTCAGCTGCGAGTCAGCCCTGTACAGAGTAAGGTAGTTAAGAGTTAACATTGACTGCTGCAGTCAGCCCTGTAAGAGTATCGGTTAGTTAAGAGTTAACTGACTCAGCCTGCGTACGCCTGTACAGAGTCAGGTAGTTAAGAGTTAACATTGCTCAGCTGCAGTCAGCCTGTAACAGAGTAACGGTTAGTTTAAGAGTTAACTTGACTCAGCTGCAGTCAGCCTGTACAAAGTAAGGTAGTTAAGATTAACGTTGACTCAGCTGCAGCAGCCCTGTACAAAGTAAGGTGTTAAGAGTTAAACGTTGACCAGCTGCCAGTCAGCCTGTCAAGAGTAAGGTAGTTAAGAGTTAACGTTGACTCAGCTGCAGTCAGCCTGTACAAAGTAAGGGTAGTTTAAGAGTTACGGTTGACTCAGCTGCAGTCAGCCCTGTACAGAGTAAGGTAGTTAAGAGTTAACGTTGACTCAGCTGCAGTCAGCCCTGTACAGAGTAAGGTGTTTGTTTAAAACTCCTCAGGTGGTGCTATGGTGAAGTGAACCAAAGGTCAACAAGTCTAGTTAGAATTCCAGCACATAGCTAGAGACTGTGACCCTCATATGAGCTTGGACAGAACACATGTCCTAATGTAAACAACAGTTAGAAATTCTGAAAAAATATTTTGGGAGAAAATAAAATCTATGTTTCGGTGTGGTTTGTACATTAGACAACAAGCCAAATGAGGCTCTCCAATATGGGCTGAAAGAACACGCATTAAAATAATGAACGTTACACAGTACTCTCCTCGCATTATCTGATTACTGCACAGATTTTTTTTTTTTACCATAGGCACTGCTAAATCGAAGAGATGGTAAATCCCACATCGGAAAGTTGACTCAATCTCATATGCTAAATGAATCTGAGTTTACATACTGTACACTTARCATGCGAAAGGTCAGAGTAAACCAGGTTAATAAAACAATGATATAACAACATAAGCCCTCCTGGTTATCAAGAGGGCTTCATCTTCCACAGTAGTCCATGTAGAAGCTGTCCCCCCCCTAGGATCATGGATATAAGGCAGTGGAAAGTCAATGAGTAGTCTTTGAGGGAAGTCAGCTCTGTCTCCAGTGCAGCTCACGTTGGTAAAGCAAAAATAGCATGGGGTCATTGAGGCCTAACCTACACATAACTCAGATACTTCAGACCAGACCTTCGTCCATATTCCAGTCACTGTTTTCCTTACTGKCCCTGAAGTCTGTTAACGTGCTGACATGGAAGCAAAATTGGAACCTATGCGTCCGTCCTGTCACACACACACAGATAGAGGCTAAACCACGCAACAGTACTTCTTCCACCATGACTTAGAAAGCTTCTTCATCTTGTCTGGAGTCCGTTTTGTCAGTTGATGCTGCTGCTGCTGACTGTCAGAGTGCTGGATGCTGGCCACGATGGCTGCGTCAAACACCTCTTTGAGATTCTTCTGGGTGAGTGATGAGCACTCCATGTATGACACGGCCCTCATGTCCTCGGCACACTGCTGGGCCTCCTGGGGCACCACAGGCCTCTCTTTGTACTTGGCCAGCTCAATCAGAACATTAACATCCTCCCGCAGGTCTGACTGGGTGCCCACCAGAACCACCGGTGCCTGCGGGCAGTGCCGGCGAATCTCTGGCACCCATTTCTCTGTTACGTTCTGGAAGGAGGAGGGGCTGACGACACTGAAGCACAGCAGGAAGATGTCTGCGTTGGTGTAGCAGAGCGGACGCAGCTTGTCAAACTCATCCTGCAGGGAGGAAWGGAGAGGAGAGGGGGGTTCATGGCACGACCTGATAACAAGTAGAACCGAGAATGGGCAAGCTCAACTCAATAGCCCTRCTTGTGAAAAGGTCTTTGAYTACACTTAGAAAAAAAGGTGCCATCTAGAACCTAAAAGGGTTATTTGGCTGTCCCATAGGAGAATCCTTTGAAACACCTTTTTTCGTTCCAGGTAGAACCCTTTCCACAGAGGGTTCTACATGGAACCCAAAAGGGTTCTACCTTAAACCGAAAAGGGTTCTACCTGGAACCAAAAAGGGTTCTCCTATGGGGACAGCCGAATAACCCTTTTTTCTAAGAGTGTAGAGGGTTGACAAGGGCATAGTCATAGCCAAGAGAAGGAAAATCCTGCCCTCATTGGATATGTCACCATGTGCATGGCTGTAACTAGTGGTGCCTCAGCCTCATGACAAAGTGTCTGTGGCAGGCAGGAACACACAATCTGTGTCCACAACCTGACAACCCATGACACCTGTATCAGTTTCAGTTAGCGTGACATGCCGTAGTGTGTCTGATTAGGGACAGCTTTTTCAGCGTAGCCTACAGTTGATTTTAATTTCTTCTAATGTTGCTGACTGACATGCCATTTAGTAATGAAGGTACTGTTCATGCCGACCAGCATATAATACACTAGCACGAATGCTAAATAGAAAAACTACCAATAGCTAAATTGTTGAGAGAGAGAGCATTGTTAAATTGCTAGAACATGACTATATTATAGATTTAAATAATTATCCTGAACATAAAATATAAACGCAACATGCAACAATTTCAAAGATTTTACTGAGTTACAGTTCATATTAGGAAATTAGGCCCTAATCTATGGATTTGACATGACTGGGCAGGGGTGCAGCCATGGGTGGGCCTTGGAGGGCATAGGGCAACCAACTAGAAAGCCAGGTCCAGCCAATCAGAATCGGTTTTCCCCCACAAAAGGGCTTTATTACAGACAGAAATACTCCTTAGCACCCCCCCAACCAATCCTGCAGGTGAAGAAGCCGGATGTGGAGGTACTGGGCTGGCGTGGTTACACGTGGTCTGTGGTTGTGAGGCCGGGAGGACATACTGCCAAATTCTCTAAAATGACGGAGGCAGCTTATGGTAGAGAAATTAACATTCAAATATCTGGCAACAGCTCTGGTAGAAATTCCTGCAGTCATCATGCCAATTGCACACTCCCTCAAAACTTGAGACATCTGTGGCATTGTGTTGTGTAACAAAACTGCATATGGCCTTTTATTGTCCCTAGCACAAGGTGCACCTGTGTAATGATCATGCTGTTTAATCAGCATCTTGATATGCAACACCTGTCAGGTGGATGGATTATCTTGGCAAAGGAGAAATGCTCACTAACAGGGATGTAAACAAATTAGTGCACAAAATTAGAGAAACAAGCTTTTTGTGCGTATGGGAAATATCTGGGATTTTTTATTTCAGCTCATGAAAACAACACTTTATATTTTTGTTTAGTATACATAAGACCATGACCCATAGTCCACACTTTTTCTGCCCCTGGAGCGGTGACATCATTTATATCACCAGCAAAAGAGTCCCTGAGTGGAGCGGTGACATCATTTATATCACCAGTTAAAGAGCCCGAGTGGAGTGGTGACATAATTTACATCACCAGCTAAAGAGCCCATGAGTAGAGCGGTGACATAATTTACATTACCAGTTAAAGAGCCCCTGAACAGAGCGGTGACATCATTTATATCACCAGCTAAAGAGCCCCTGAGTGGATAGGTGACATCCTTTATATCACTAGCTAAAGAGCCCAAGTGGAGCGATGACATCATTTATATCACCAGCTAAAGAGCCCCTGAGCAGAGCGGTGACATAATTTATATCCCATCTAAAGAGCCCCTGAGCAGAGCGGTGACATAATTTATATCCCATCTAAAGAGCCCCTGAGTGGAGCGGTGACATCTTTTATATCAGGTATAAGTGGCAGCTGGGCCATTGCACTGACGCCAATATGTGTGCTTATCTTCGCTAATGTGTGTTTAGTCATTTTATCTGGCAAACTTATTACACAACGTTCATATTACGTTTGCATATCTCCAATACATCTTGTTCTATAGGAGGGAAGATAACGGTGGCATTCCACTGCGATTATATTTTGGTGTTAATTGACAAACGTGCATTCTATCACTCATCTGTTTCTCTGATACACCCAGCTTGTGTGTACCCATTTCTTCCTGAGATTTTAATAGTGCATTTCCCTCCTCAGAGAGTAGCAGCAAAGGGTCTCCAGATCATTTCTGATTGGCTGGGAGTTAATTAGCGGTATCAGGAACCCAATGAGGTCAACAACATCCCCAGGAAGAGTAGCTGCTGCTTCAGCAACAGCTAATGGGGATCCCAATAAAATACTAAAACATTGACAGTGAGGGATTCTGTATTTGGTATTCAGGCAGTCTTCTGCATGCTTAGTACGCTAAATACATGGACTCAGTTATGCCCAGAGGAGCAGGCTGACATTGAGCATTGAAAAGGTAATAACTATTATTTTGTTGAATTGGCTCAGCCATTATCTCATATTTGTAGCACATCATAGGGTTGGGCGGGTGGTGCATGTGCTTTCACAATTATTTTGGTCTGTTTCATGAAAGCAAAATATTCATGCAAACGGAAATGTCATCTTGATTATTTTTCAATGTAACCAAGGTTGAACTATGTTATAACTAAGTTATAACTATGATATTGCTTGCATTGTCTTGTAAAACATTATTTCAAAACAATTGAAAAGATAATTGGTGTCTAATGAAAAGCCCATCGTCTCAGAGCCTCGCTGCTCTTTCTGCAGAGACAAAGCAGAACCCTATGAACCCACCGAGCTCAGCCTCCAGCCAGGGGCTCTCTCTGTGTCTAGACAGAACCGCTCTGGATCTCTCTTTGCCTGCTTTCATGGGCTGTTTTCCACTGCCGACTCTCTCCAGCCTGCTCTGCTCCTCAGAAACAGACCCATCTCGCGTTTCCTCTGACCAGCCCCAGCTGTGCCGAAGATACGTTTCCTTTCCAGGCTCAGATTCAATTCATTACACTTATAAAGTTTCCTATCTGTAATCGCCCCAAGCCTGTTACCCCCTCACATGTGGGGAAGACAGCATTTATCTGAGTAACCTCATTTCTGGTGCAGACTCATGACTGGACAAAAACACTACTGGAGCGCATCAATTTAGACAGATCCCTTATCTTCCCTACACTAGTAGACCATTTGAACCCATTCCGTACGTGTAGTTGCCTAGGGGGTTAGAAGAAGTTTGAGACATTTAGGAACAGCAAAAATGTCAACTTGTTTATTTTTAACGAATCCTTTACACTTCCAGGATTGTAGCGATCATATGAAACTGTTCTATAGGTGTATTTGAATTACAAACCTGTCCAGCTGTGTCACAAAGCTGCAGTTTCACTGGCTTGCCATCAACTGCCACGACCGCTGAAATAAAAAATACAACAAAGTATACATTTAATCAGCCAATATAACAAAGAATAAATTGGTAACCACAACGCAATTAAATACTGTTAAGGCCAGAATAGTGTTTTTATGGACAAACTATTGAGTATAACAATTACCATAGTCTTCCTGTTGCCAATGTACGGCAACAGACAGTTGACAGAAATTTTACACAAAAAAACCCGTTAGATTGTTGTAAGTCTGAGGCTGTTCAAAAATAGAATTCATAGAAAACAAGGTAAGGTAACACCTGTGCTGTTAAAAGTGCCAGATAAAAACAATTAATTGCATAGCCGTTGGACCACAATAGGTCCTAATAGCCTACCCGACTTAAAAAGGCACATATTTGTTAAGTTACCTGAAAAATTATCAAAGGCAGTTGGGACATATTTAGTTGGATATCCATTTGTGGTGTAGCTGACAATCAAGCTCGTCTTCCCAACTGCGCCGTCACCGACAAGCACACACTTCACTTTGCGCTCTCCGCCACCGGGCCGACACTTGGAGCCCGAAAACGACTCTCTGCTCCGAACCCTCGGAGGAGGAACCGGTGGGACCGCCGCCGACACCGCTACAGGTTTATAATCTCCGTCGTCCTGGGGTGGCATCGCCTTGTGGTATCGCCAATGGAACTGTCCAGCAACCAGTTAATCCTAGTTACSCCAAACCAGTAGTTTCCTAGATCTGACATCAACGGGACTTTCACAAGAACTGTCCCTTATCTTCTGTGGAGTTCCATGGCTGGAAAAAGTGTTGCCTTTCTACAAAGACGATGTAGACACCTTGATGTAAATCCCCCATTGTACAGAAATAAATTCCTCAAGCAATAAATCCAATAGGTGAAAATGTTTCCACCCTGTATGATTAGAAATGTATTTCCTGAATCTTTTCCAAAGTTGTAGTTTGCACTCCCCTCACCTACTCAGCCCTATGACTGTAAAAAAAGCTCAGCCTTCTACTCGTGAGCAACATGACATCATCAAACACCAGAGTCAGAAAAAACATTGCACCATTGACCAATAGCAACAAGCAAGCCCCCGTAGATTGCAAATATATCCTACTCTGTATGGGGTAGAATTMGATTATTTTTGTATAAAAATATTTTTTTATGAACTCATTTGTAAGGCTTCGTATGTTCAATGGTTTCCAATGCTCTACTATTGATGGTTAAATTGGACACAATTCTTACATTTGTATCCCTCAGCCTGTTTGATCTCACCAACAATACTTCTCTCGGATGAAATGACTGAGCGATGATACAGCAGCTCAAGTCTGCCATCTTGTGGACTGTGACATGAAAGACACTGTATTGAAAATCTCTAAGAACAAATTCGTATGTACATTGACAGCCTACACCGGGCAAACCCTCCCCTAACCCGGACGACGCTGGGCCAATTGTGCGCCGCTCTATGGGACTCTCAATCCCTGGTATCTTTCAAAAAGAGGGTGGTGTCATCTGCAAGCTGACATGATAATATCTGTCAACAATAGAGATCCCTTTTATATCGCTGGATTTTTAAAAACTTGTAAYAAGTTGGGCTTGAAGCAGGAAGAGGTAAATCGAAATTGGGCATCCTTGCCTAATTCCTCTTTTCAAATCAAATCTAGGAGAAGTGCCATGCTTTAATTGAACGGACCTGGTTCCATTCATATAAAGAATTTTAATAGTACTACAAAATAATTCCCCAAAACCAAATGTCTCAAGGGAGAGAAATATAAACTCAAATTCCACTTCCAAGGCTTTATAAAAGTTTAAGAATACAATAAAGCTATCTTGGAAGTTTAGATCAGAATAGTTAATAAGGTCTAACACCAGTCAGATATTGTTAGATATATGTCTATTCCTCATGAAGCCAGATTGGGTATGTTCTATAATTGAGCACAATACTGCCTTCATTCATTTTGCAAGAGGCTAATATTTTGTAGTCGTAATTGAGCAGACAGATTGGACGCCAATTATCGAGAAGCAAATATGTATTGGGTTTAGGTATTAATGTAATCAGACCTTGAGTCAAACTGGGAGGGAGAGCATTATTTGCAATGCTTTCAGAAAAGACCTCCAACAGAAATGGGGCTAACTGTTGATAAAACGTTTGTAAAACTCAGCAGATATACCATCAGTCCATCAGTTTTAAGTTGTTCATTTATTCTATTGATCTCTTCAACTATAATAAGGTCATCACACTGTTCCCTCTCTAAAGTGTTTTAATTGCAAATAGGCGATATGGCAGGAGCGCGAATTACAAGGAACGTTTGCCTCCTAAAAGTATTGTTCCACTCCGGACATATTTTAAAGTTACAACAGTGACGCACGTTGGAATTTGTTGACAGACAGCTAGCCAGCGATTGAAGGAATACGATCAAATCAACACTATGGCACAAACAGGGGTTGCTCTTGGCTTTTTGGAGGAGGCTGAACACTGGCAACTACAGAGTTATCAGTTCCCCAGCAAAGTTGGAGGCAAACCTGCATGGTTGAGTCAGTTGGACATCCCAGGTCTTCCTGAGTTAGCATGTGGGAAATGCCAACTTCCTACCGCATTTCTCATGCAAGTTTACGCTCCAATAACTGGACAGGATAGAAGTTTTCACCGAACTCTTTTTGTATTCTGCTGCAAGACACCAGACTGCTATTCACGAAACGACAGCCGTTGTCTGAAAGGTAAATAGCAGTTAGCAAACTAGCTATTGCATTTCTATCAACATCACACCTATAGTCACATGGTCAGGGAAGGAGAGGCTGGGATTATCCACCGCTCCCACCAGTGTAACGTTAGCTACTGCGGTGCAACAGTTGGGAGTGGGGTTTGAATTTGCAAACCTGTTAGAGGGCAAGCACATTACCACAAGATGAAACAATGAGCCAGATATTTCACCGATTGGATAAGTGTGAAGCATCCGGTTGGCGTTTCCACTCACTACCAAATATGGTGAGAGGAAGCCCAGTGGTCGGCAGTGGAAGATGGAGCCAGATGGATTTTGCCCGACATAATGGCAATTTACTCATTGATGAAACGTTTGACGTTTTCTGTTCTCAAAACTATAATCAAACAGAGTGGACTAAGTTTTGTAGATTTTACCAAAGTAAAAAAAAAAGTGGTTTAGAAGTAGTGCAACGGCAAATTGAGTTATTTCACACGTGCACTTCAGAGTAGGCGTTCCCTAACAGAAAAATGGAAATACATGCTACAACGCACCAATAGGATCTCGCTAGCTCTGCCCCCTCTGACTAATTTGCTCCCTTTTACAATACCAGGCTTTAGTCTTAGGTTAGTTATACAAATCTTTGACACTACCAAAGGTCCATGTCCATTCCTTGGCAAGAGGAAGCTGTTTGGTAGTTGCAAAAAGCTGCTGGGATTCATAGTGAGCTCTCCTTGTCCAGCTGAGCCTTGAGTGTTGTTATGATGTGCAACATTAATGATTATATTAATCAGAGGCAGGAATAAGCCCCGATCCACATCAACAGGACTGCAGTAGAGTCAGCAATTTTAAGTTCCTTGGCGTCCACATCACCAAGGACTTGACATGGACCAACACCACAACCCGTGTCAATATTTCCGAAGGCGGCTGATGAAATTTGGCATGCCACCCCGGATCCTCTCCAAATACTGCTGCACCATCGAGAGCGTCCTGACCGGTTACATCACAGCCTGGGACAGGGAATTGCTCTGTCCGCGACAGCAAGGCCTTCCAGCAGGTGGTGAAGACGGCCCAGTACATCACTGGGGCCGTGTTCCCACCCATCGAGGACATCTACTTGAAACAATGKCTGAGGAAGTCCCACAGCATCATCAAGGACCCCACACACCTCAGCCATGAGCTGTTCATTCCCTTACAGTATTGTAGAATGAGGTCTGATAGAAACTGTCTCTGAGTCTGTTAGTATCTACAAGCCATTAGAGCAGAGACTGCTGAACACTTGAACTGGACTGACCACCTGCTCTGACTCTCTGCACCTTATTACACACACCACAATGGCTGCTAGCAAACTCTTATTTACTATTGCTAATACTGCACAATTTAAACACTTATCCCCCAATACACATTAATATTGGACTAAAAATGGTCCCTTCCTGTATTATACTTATGCTAAAATGTTTATTCTATTGAGACATTTACTTTATGTTCATATTTTTATTTCTTGTTGCATTGTTTAAGGAACCTGCAAGCGTTTCGTTAGACGGTGTATACCATGTTTATCCTGTACATACGACTAATAAAACTTGAAACMAATTATGTTCCTCTGCTTTTATTCTGCTCAAGCTGACATTGAGATTACTCTTTTCCAGTATTTCGTAGCCAGTTGCCAAGGAGAAACGACTTTTATCCCTACGATCCTCCATCTGATGAAGACCCCAATTGGACTGAGCGTGACCCCTGTGTCCACGGTTCAGGGGTTAAACTATGCAAGCTATGTGGCTGTCCTGGTCAAAAAGTTTGCTCTAAATGCCATGCAGTGTCCTACTGCAGCAAAGAACACCAGACCATAGACTGGAAACACTGTCACAAGAAAGAGTGTTGCAAACAAGGTAATTATACTGCTACCATAAACTGTCATTCTATTTGTAATAATGATGAAATTGTGTTTTCTTGCCGCCTGAAAGATAAACATTCAACTTTCAATACATGTTTAGTGCCGTCCAGTGCAGTGCCTTCCCCATTCCTGTTCCCCGAGTTGGAATTGGTCACAGAGCCTGAGGAACATCAGAAAGAAGAGTCTAGTCAACTGGTGGGGGATGAACAGAATAATGTGGAATGCTCCTCCTTAGTTGACGGTAAGAAGTTAGACTGCATTGCATTTACATGCCTAGTCTTTTCAGATCCATTAAGACACCAAAAGGAGAAGGATGGGAGAAAATGTTGGCATTGGACCCAGCCTAAATAGGAGTCTATACATGATTACAATTTCTGTTGTAGAAAAGCATGCTTTCTATTCCACAGATTTGGCAGAGGCAGAACTTGAAAACATGGCCATGCATGAAACCGAAGATGGCAAAGTGTTCCAAAAGTTTAAACGGAGGATTGCATCAGAGCCACATCAGGTAACATAACTCTTCAGGCAGAATCCTCAGACATGAAGAGCATCAGAATTACTCAAATATATATTTGGCCATCGTGTAGATTACTCTGAAATTTTTATTTTTACTCTTAACAAATCGCTCGTGGACAGACGCACATCATTTAGGATGGTATCGTAGCTTCTGTCAAGACTGGGATGCAAAGACTTAACAGGAACTTGGTTCCTGTGCTCATATTTTTTTCTGTCACTGATCATTTGGACAAATCACGATTTCGCAAGTGTTCACATCTTTCGAATTTCATAAGGGGAGGTGACATTCGGCGAATGCTCTGGCTGAGAGTTTCCATGTAGCCGGGTGGAGACTTATTAGTATATTTTCATACATGTCCCCCAGAACTTAATCGAGCACCTGATGCAATTACACACGATTTTAGTTCTGGGTTTCCCTAGATTACTGAAGACCATAATATTGTGTTATTATTGTAGGTTTTGCGATATTTCAGAGATGGCTCTCCTCTTTGGGTTTCGTCTGAACATGTTCCTGTGGAGAAGTGCATCCCGCATTGTTCCTGTGGTTCCAGGCGTATCTTTGAATTRCAGGTATTTGCAACAGAAACAGAAACAGTTTCTATTAAACAAATTCAGGTAGGTCCCTCAATTTCTTTGTTTAGATCCTAGAGTAAATGTTTTGCAGCGGTCTGCGACTAATGAATACACCCCATATTAAGCCTAATCCTGGACTAAACCACACTTTCAGTGGAGATCTTTGATCCAGGACAGAACTTAATCTGGGTCCGGAAAACCAGACCTTAATGTTTCAACGTCTAAGGCTTGCTGTTTATAAATGACAATGTGCTGATAGTGTTTTGCATCGCAACAGGTCATGCCCCAGCTACTGAATGATCTGAAAGTGGACAGCCCTGATGCCAGTATAGACTGGGGAACCTTGGCTGTCTACACATGTGCTGACAGCTGTGACAAAGGCAACAAGTACTCTTCTGAATTCATCTGGAAACAAGATTTCACAGAACAGAAATAATTGTATTAAAATCCAAATGTACCTAGTTAAGAAAATATTTTGTGGGGTTTTTGCATAGTTATACTGTCATACTTTCATCTCAGTTTCTCTAGGAAAGGAAATAGCCACTATGCATAAACAGCCACAATCTGTTCCATTTCCAATCACRCATACATTTTGAGGAATATGACTTCAGGTTGTTACATTCTTACTTTATCACCATAAGCAAAAGACATGTCATTTGTTTTGCCATAGGACTAACAGTTTGCATAGCTTCAACAGGTTTAAAAACATTTCTGTAATGCAATGTCATTTTTTAAGCATTAAAGCTCAAATTAAAACACACTTAGCATGTTAATGTCATGTGACATTGAGTCCATTCATTAAACTGGTCATGCCATCTCAAATCCATGTACAGTCATTCCCTGGATTGTTGTAAATCTTGCCATACCCTGAAGACAAAGCTTTTTAAACTAAAGGAGGGAGATCAATTGGTAAGGAAACATTTAACTGCACAAGGTAGCAAAATAACATTTAAAACTAGAACAAATTACTGACAGGGCTTTCATGGTAGACCAAAAATACAGTGTGTGAATTAGGCTAGTTAGTCCATTATAGCATTAAAACATGAGGGTTCTTCAGTCATGACCAAAAACTGAATGAGAAATAAGACATGAGGTACATACAGATATGACTAACATTCCTAAGATGCAGACTAAGGTTGCATGATTAATGTTCCATTTTCTTGCCTTCAGTACCAGTCATCCAAACAATGTTCAAATAATGACAAATTGGGTAGTTAAGCCTTGCTGCGATACAATCCCAAGTGAGATTCTTCATACAACAATGAAAAAGACTAAACACCATTTAAAGAATCTTAATGTCTATAGGGAATGTGTGGACAAAGACGCACAGAAACTGTAGGTTAACAATAAAACCTACTTTAGAAAAATTAAAAGAGCCAGCCAAGACTGCCTCATTTAATAACAAGCAAGAGTCACTTAAAAATAAATAAAACTGCTAAAATACAGCATTTCTCCTAGTATCACCTTTATCTACTCCCCCAGATTCAGATCTACTCGTGAATACCATGTGTGTCCAGCATGAAGGAAGTTAGAGGTAGTTTCGCGASCCAATGCTAACTAGCATTAGCGCAGTGACTGGAAGTCTAGCATTAACTCACAAAACTACCTTTAACTTCCTTCATACTGGAAACAGACATAAAAATGGTATCCACGAGTTCATCTGACTAAGTAGATAAAAAGGCCTCATTGCCAAAATCTCAGAAGTATCCCTTTAAGGTGAATAGGAGGGGTCCCTGATTTGTTGATTAAACTGTACAGGTCCAATCAGAGTCCCAAAGTAACGGGTCACAACATAGGACAAGTGTCCCTGTGACTATTAAAACAAATTTAAAAAATAATGTCAGACAAATATTTACGTCGTCTTCCTGAATCCTTTCAAGATGGGGTAGATGTTTTCAAATGCTTCATAAATTTCTCCTCTCACCTTTGCACCTTGAAATAAGCAGCAACAATAGTAAAATACACAAGTTACATTTGACAAATTAAGGACAACAAATTCCCTTTTTCTACAGTGGCTTCCTAAAGTATTCACCCCCTTGGCATTTTTCCTATTTTGTTGCCTTACAACCTGGAATTAAAATGAATTTTTTGGGGGTTTGTATCATTTGATTTACACAACATGCCTACCACTTTGAAGATGCAAAATATTTTGAAATATGAAACAAGAAATAAGAAAAAAACAGAACTTATGTGCATAACTATTCACCCCCCCAAAGTCAATACTTTGTAGAGCCACCTTCTGCAGCAATTCCAGCTGCAAGTCTCTTGGGGTATGTCTCTATAAGCTTGGCACATCTAGCCAATGGGATTTTTGCCCATTCTTCAAGGCAAAACTGCTCGAGCTCCTTCAAGTTGGATGGGTTCTCAATTGGATTGAGGTCTGGGTGTTGACTAGGCCATTCCAAGACATTTAAATGTTTCCCCTTAACCCACTCAAGTGTTGCTTTAGCAGTATGCTTAGGGTCATTGTCCTGCATGGAAGGTGAACCTCGATCCCAGTCTCAAATCTCTGGAAGACTGAAACAGGTTTCCCTCAAGAATGTCCCTGTATTTAGCGCCATCCTTCAATTCTGAAAAGTTTCCCAGTCCCTGCCGATGAAAAACATCCCCACCACCATGCTTCACTGTGGGGATGGTATTCTCGGGGTGATGAGGTGTTAGGTTTGCGCCAGACATAGTGTTTTCCTTGATGGCCAAAAAGCTAAATTTTAGTCTCATCTGACCAGAGTACCTTCTTCCATATGTTTCGGGAGTCTCCCACATGCCTTTTAGCAAACACCAATGGCTTTTTTTCTGGACACTCTTCTGTAAAGCCCAGCTCTGTGGAGTGTATGGCTTAAAGTGGTCCAATGGACAGATACTCCAACTCCAATCTACACTGTGGAGTTTTGCAGCTCCTGCATGGTTATCTTTGTTGCCTCTGATTAATGCCCTCCTTGCCTGGTCCGTGAGTTTTGGTGGGCGGCCCTCTCTTGGCAGGTTTGTTGTGCCATATTCTTTCCATTTTTTAATAATGGATTTAATGGTGCTCCATGGGATGTTCAAAGTTTCAGATATTTTTTTATAACCAACTCTGAACTGTACTTCTCCACAACTTTGTCCCTGACTGGTTTGGAGAGCTCCTTGGTCTTCATACTGCCCCTTGCTTAGTGGTGTTGCAGACTCTGGGGCCTTTCAGAACAGAGATCATGTGACACTTAAATAAAGTCCACCTGTGTGCAATCGAACTTATTATGTGACTTCTGAAGGTAATTGGTTACCCCATTTCTTATTTAGGGGCTTCATAGCAAAGGGGGTGAATACATATGCACGCACCACTTTTCCATATATATATATATATATATATTTTTTTTTTTTCCCCCCTTCGTTTTTTCGTTGCACTTCACCAATTGACTGTTTGTCCATTACATGAAATCCAAATCTATTTAAATTACAGTTTGTAATGCAACAAGATAAAGACAAACGCCAAGGGGGTGAATACTTTTGCAAGGCACTGTATGTCATTAGGAGAAAAACTCACCTGTTAATACAACTTTCCCTGAAACGAATATCAACAGGACAATTCTGGGTTTGATCATTCTATAGATTAGCCCAGGGAATAACTCCGGTTCATAACTGAAAAACAAGAAAACGATTAGGCCTAGTTCTGATATTTGCTCTCAGTACTAAATCACTTTAGGAATACCAATCGCAGTATTATAAATAATGAACAAAATGACAGAATTCCAAGTATGACAATGCATCTCCTCAGATATTATAGACTTTAGTATTGCAGTAGTGAATTTTACAAACCTGCTGAACTGCTGGTGAGTTAGTACAAGTCCCTCTAACCGAATGGGGAATTTGACATCACAGCTGCCCACCATGTTCTGTATCTTGAAATCAAGGAATTTGGCTGGGAAGCCCAACTTCTGCACGACTCTGGCATATTTCCTGGCCGCTAGGCGGGACTGCTCTTCGCTAGAGGGGGAAGAGGGAGCATGAGGCCTTTAAATAGATGTTCTCATACATTTTGTGTTTTTTCTTTGTTGAAAGAAGATACTAACCTTTTGGCTCCTGTGCACACCATTTTCCCAGAGCTGAAGATAAGTGCAGTTGTTCTTGGCTCTCGTATTCTCATGATAACAGCAGCAAATCGCTGTAAGACAAAGTTGTGAATTTTTCAATAGAACAGTGTCTTGGTGGGACATTCTCAGACCAGAAGCAACATGCCTTTCAGGCCCACTCTAGTTAGCATTTTAGCTTGGTCCCATTTCACCTTTCCCTGGGCCCTGACAATGATTTGGAAAAGGTATGTACAGCACTAGTTATTATATAGGATGAGCTGTGTATTCTTGACATGGGTCTGAATACTTTGCGAATTCCCTTTCCCACATTTTTAGAATAAGGCTGTAACGTAACATTGATTAAATTGTCTCTTAATCTACACACAATACCCCATATTGACAAAGCAAAAACTGCTTTTTAGAAATGTTTCCAAATATGAAGAAAAAAACTGAAATCACATTTACATAAGTATTCAGGCCTTTTCCTCAGTACTTTGTTGAAGCACCTTTGGCAGCGTTTACAGCCTCGAGTTTTCTAGGGTGACACAACAAGCTTGGGGCACCTSTATTTGGGGAGTTTCTCCCATTCTTCATTGTAGATCCTCAAGCTCGTCAGGATCGATGGGAAGCGTCGCTGCACAGCTATTTTCAGGTCTCTCCGAASATGTTAGATCGGGTTCAAGTCCGGGCTCTGGCTGTGCCACTCAAGGACATTCAGGGACTTGTCCCGAAGCCACTCCTGCATCGTCTTGGCTGTGTGCTTAGGGTCGTTGTCCTGCTGGAAGATGAACCTTCACCCCAGTCTGAGGTTTTCATCAAGGACCTCTGTACTTTGCTCCGTTCATCTTTCCTTTGATCCCGATTAGTCTCCCAGTCCCTGAAAATCATCCCCACAGCATGATGCTGCCACCACCATGCTTTACCGTAGAGATGCTATTGGCCAGGTGATGAGCGGTGTCTGGTTTCCTCCAGACTTGACGCTTGGCATTCAGGCCAAAGTTTAATCACGGTTTCATCAGACCAGAGAATCTTGTCAGAGTCCTTTAGGTGCCTTTTTGGCAAACTCCGGGGCTATCATGTGCCTTTTACTGAGGAGTTGCTTCTCTTCACCAAAGGCCTGCAGATATGGTTGTCGTTCTGGAAGGTTTTCCCTTCTCCACAGAGGAACTCTGGAGTTCTGTCATAGTGACCATTGAGTTCTTTGTCACCTCCCTGACCAAGGTCCAGGTCCTTCTCCCCTGATTGCTCAGTTTGCCCAGGCAGCCAGCTCCAGGAAGAGTCTTGGTGGTTCCAAACTTCTTCGATTTAAGAATGATGGAGGACACTGCATTCTTGGGGGCCTTCAATGCTGCATTAATTCTTTGGTACCCTTCCCTAGATCTGTGCCTAGACACAATCCTGTCTCTGAGCTCTACGGACAATTCCTTCGACCTCATGGCTTGGTTTTTGCTCCGACTTGCACGGTCAACTTTGGGACCTTATATAGACTGATGTGTGCCTTTCCAAATCATGTCCAATTAATTGAATTTACCACAGGTGGACTCCAATCAAATTGGAGAAACATCAATGATGATCAATGGTAACAGGATGCACCTGAGCTCAATTTTGAGTCTCATAAATACTTATGTAAATAAGGTATCTTTTTTATTTGTAATAAATTTGCTTAAAAAACGGAAACGTTTGTGTGTAGATGAGGGAAAAATCGAATATAACCCATTTTAGAATAAGGCTGTAACAAAATGTGGATAAAGTGAAGGGGTCTGAATACTTTATGAATGCACTAACTACATTTAAATAATTTAGCAGACAAACTTATCCAGAGTGACTTACAGGAGCAATTAGGGTTAAGTGCCTTGCTGAAGGGCACAGACAGATTTTTCATCTAGTCAGCTCTGGGATTTGAACCAGCAACCTTTCGGTTACTGGCACAACACTCTTAACCARCAGGCTACTGATGTACATACCCATTACTTATATATTGTCCATACTAACCACACACACAACCCATATTTATATTACGGACTGACATTGCTTCTTCTGATATTTCTTGTTTCTTTTTTTGTGGGGGCCGGGGGGGTTTATTAGCATTGTACTGTTGGACACACCCTGCTGGAGCTAGAATCAAGCATTTCGCTGCACCTGCTTTAACTTATCACTCGTACCCATATACGGGTTGAAAACAGAAGATTTGAGCACTGATAAACAGCTAAATTCTAATGCGGTGGCTGTAGAGTAAAATGCCATACATGATGTCAGAGCTCTGGCTTTGCGCTTCACAGCACTGTATGGGTTCAGAGCTTGAGCATTTCGCACGACAAGACGTTGCCCCCATTCCTCCCGCAACTTTTGCACAAAAAAAAAAATGTCTGAGAGGTAAATGCTGTAAATTAAGAGGACTCAATGTATTTTGAAATATGAGATGTTGAGAACTATAATAAAAACCTTTGATGTCATACATCAATATATACATATCTTGCATTACTCATCATATGTATATACTGTATTCTATGCTATCTATTGCATCTTAGCTTATGCTGCTCTCACATATATTTATACATTGTTATTCCTTTCACTTAGACGTGTGTGTATTAGGTTTTTGTTGTGGAACTGTTATATTACTTTAGATATTGCTGCACTGTTGAAAATAGAAGCACAAGCATTTCGCTACACTCGCAATAACATCTTCTAACCATGTGTATTGTGACCAATAAAATTTGATCCAAGCAAGCCAAACGTGCACTTCACATTTCCATATAAAAAAAACTCATATACAGTGTCAACGTTTATGATCACCATGTTTGAGGTACAGTTACAAGACGGCATGACAACATACCCTTGGTTGTTCTGAACAGAATGAGTGTCTGTTGTGAAGAAAATTCACCACGGCACACACATCTGAATGCACTCATGACCCCTATGCGCACCAAAATGATGATCCGTTTCCTTGAATTGCGAAAGCCTAACACTGTTGTGTCCTATATTATAACTTAGCTAGTCATGTTGACAATAGAACAGGTTTTCAAATGATGCCCATCTGACCCAGATTGCAATTTATAATGGACGACTTTTGGATTGCGTTAACAACAGCAGTAATTGTGTGATGGTGGGGATGCAGGGCTGTGTTCCAAACAAAACAACCACAAGTGTACTGCTCTAGTTCCTCAACGGCACAGCCAGGAGAGCAAAAAAAAAAGCACTTTATAGTTGATGACTCTCTTTGAGTCATAAAAGTACATTGAGATTACTTAGGAATTGTGTACATTGGAGAGGTGTGTGGCCACTTGGACACCAGTTAGTCCTCTCAAACAAACCCTTGTCATTTTTTATGTTGCACTTACCCCACATTCTCCAGAAATAGTCTTATGTTACTGAATGTATCCAGAGTATTTTCAGATTTCGTTATCAAATAATGCGGCGAATAGTACAGTAAATGTAAAATGCACATCAAATCAACAGTGTAATGTTTAGATTCAGTCATGAGTCAGATGAACTGTTGCCAAAATTTCCATAACCTCTAAACTGTTCCCTTTCCATTGCTACCATGGTCAATTCACATGACGGTAAATGGTTAGCATCTGCTAATCTGTGTAAGCAACAAATTAATTTTGATTTGCAAATGAATAATAACAATATGCTTACCTTTGGATTGTACTCAGCATTTCTAGCTCGGAGTGCTATTGTTTTTAAGTCAAGTTTGCAGCCCAAGTTCACAGTGGATACGATATTCCTAGAGGGAAGGAAATAAATCATGCAATCAGGATGGGAGATTCTCCTTTTTGATATGGTCACATCACTATAAAAATCCAATTCAAACCATCACTATTCACCTTAATCTTTTAGCTTCTTGTGTTTCAGCTTTATAGCAGTACCTACATAGTGGTTGAGACTAACACATTATTCAAGAACACTTACTGTAGTTGTGGGACAATCCCAGAGCTCTCAGAGGCAGGTGTGGCAGGTGTGATGGGTGTCATGGGGGTTAGCGGTGTAGTGGTGTAGAGAGGGGTGTTTCCCGGCAGTGTGGTGGTGGTGACCGTTTGGGAGTGATAAAGCTGTGGCGTCTGTCCCGAGCCCCCTGACACCCCACCCTGCTGAGTCGAAGCCTGCTGCTGCTGTTGTTGCCGATGCTGCTCCTCCAGGAGAGACAGGCTGTTGGTGTTGGTCACAGGTTGGGGAGTCAGACCACTGCCATAGGGCATCATGGGGCTGAAGATGGGCATTCCAGGCGTCATTGCCCCCTTTAAAAGATGTGAGAACAAGCCCTCCATTAGGCTAACAGCTGTGTTGTGTGCTGTGCTGACAACAAAAACATCTCACTGAAATTTATTAATAGTCTAATTAGTTACCTGAGGGGAGGCAAGACCCTGGAAAGGAGGCAAACTGTTGTTCTGCTCCATGTCTTCAAATTATGAAGCGGGACAGTTGGTTGACCGTCTCAAAGGAAATAAATTCAGAGACCTAGGACTAGGAGCAATTCTGTATTTGAAAATGTCGACAAAAGTCATGTGTTGGAACAGAGCGTAGCAGCGAACCCCTTATCTAGATTATTTTGACCTGAAAGAATATAAGAAAAAAAACAAAGTTAGCTAATCATTGAGACCGGTGAAATTGATACCAAGTAACACTGCTGTCAAGAAACTTGATCATGACTCAACTATACCACATTGTAGCAAGCGAAAAACTATTGACCGCTAACGTTAGCTAGCTAGTTAACAAACTTAGCCTTTGCATACCTTCAGCTAGCTACAGACAGCAGTAGTGGCGKACGAAATCCCTCTTAATATAGCTAGCACATGTTACAATGTATGCAGTTGTTCACAGAACGCGTGTGTGAGTAAAATTTGTTTGGTGCAAAAATCGCACCTGAATTGATGATTGGCAGAGCTGGCCAGTCTAACGTTAGCGTAGTATTTACGCTAGCTAGCTACTCCCATGTCAACACTCATGTGGTCATAAGTGTTTTGCACACTAAGTGGTGAAGTTGTGAGCTGTTGAGATATGACAACATTTTCAAATACTCACCACGTCTCTAAAACTGCACTTAAAATGTCACATTAAAAATCTAGCCGCTGTTTTCACTGGTTCATGCGCTCACTGGCTCAAAACAGTTATATCCGGTATGTTACTTGAACACTTCCGGTGTCAAAGTTCACATAACATTTTGGGTTATTTTATCTGGCAGGAGCAAAGGCAAAAGTTATCCAAAATTCAAAACAGAAAGTGCCGTTCAAGAAAAAAGGGTTGGCATTATGCATTTTCTTTCGTGATTTTCTTTGGTTCAAACCCTGTTTCAGCAGTTCCCCTCAACCCTTACATATGTGGCAGRAGAAAGATAATCCCTGGTTTCTGGCCTTTGTCAGAAGCGTTACCCTTGGTTGCATAGGGGCAGTGGCGATTTTAGCATGTAAATCTTGGTGGAGCAAAAAAATAATAAGTGGGATGCATGCCAGCAAAGACACTACACAACACGAAATAGGACCATCGTTAAATCTCCGAGCTGTATACCAAAACCATCATTATTAACGTTGCACGTGAAAACGCTCGTAATCTAACGCTTGCCTCAGACCACTCGTAGAACAGCTACACGCATCGGCCGATTATTTTTCGCCCTCCCGTGTAACTTTATACACATGAGATATTCGCTGAACAGAATCACGTGGTGATTCTACGTGGTGAATCAGCCTCTGTTCCCGCCGATAACTTTAGAACAAAATTGACTACAAATAAAGTTGCCAATGTCTTTACAAATAATACAAGCCAGCGACGTATAAAAAATGCTTCAAATTAAAACCGAGATGACTGCAATAAAATATAAATACAGTAGGTTATAGGCATATTTACATTAAATTGACAAGTTTCATGCTCAATCAATTGAGTTATATTTTGCTACTTGTAGGCTCTGTTGGCTAATGTTTCATGTGTAGCCTAACGTACGCAATGATCTTGATTTAGTGCATTATTTTAGGTTAAGCGTTAGAATAAACCGACTCAATATTTGCAGCCATTGGTGATATCTTTCTAGGAGCTGATCCGTCCTCAGTATTGTGGAATAATTCTAGTGGTATGGTAATTGGTAAGATTTGAATGGAGAAAGCTGATTCGAGAGCAGCATTGTTGTTCTATCGATCCTATCAGTATCGACAAATGCTTCACAAATGCTCCACCAACTTGCTGATTAATTGAACGCGGCACGTGTATAACAACCAGTTAGCAAGTCTGAAATGTCAGTTTCCTAGTTCCGACTAGCATCTGAATGCGGCATTACAACTTCGGCTGGTGAAGGAAAGATGCATGGTTAAAAAGCTCGTAAACCTAAATTCCATTGCTATCGACAACCGCCCCCTGGTCAATTATGGCACAGGTGGTAGTAGATTCAGTTCCGGCTTTCCAACCTCAATCTCTAAACACCCCTATTTGGCTAAAAGTATTATTGCAAGCCTTAACCAATTCTCGTCTAAGGAGACACTTCCAATCTTTGGACCGATGGCATATACAGTGGCAAGAAAAAGTATGTGAACCCTTTGGAATTACCTGGATTTCGCCATTAATGCAAATTTGTTCTGATCTTCATCTAAGTCACAACAATAGACAAACATAGTGTGCTTAAACTAATAAAACACGAATTATTGTATTTTTCTTGTCAATATTGAATACATCATTTAAACATTCACAGTGTAGGTTGGGAAAAGTATGTGAACCCCAAAGCCAATGACTTCTCCAAAAGCTAATTGGAGTCAGGAGTCAGCTAACCTGGAGTCCAATCAATGAGACAAGATTGGAGATGTTGGATTGAGCTGCATTGCCCAATACAAAATACTCACAAAATTTTTGTTTGCTATTCACAAAAAGCATTGCCTGATGTGAACCATGCCTCGAACAAAAGAGATCCCAGAAGACCTAAGATGAAGAATTTTTGACTTGCATTAAGCTGGAAAGGGTTACAAAAGTATCTCTAAAAGCCTTTATGTTCATCAGTCCACTGTAAGACAAATTGTRTATAAATGGAGAAAGTTCAGCACGGTTGCTACACTCCCTAGGAGTGGCCATCCTGCAAAGATGACTGCAAGAGCACAGCGCAGAATGCTCAATGAGGTTAAGAAGAATCCTAGTGTCAGCTAAAGACTTACAGAAATCTCTGGAACATGCCAGCATCTCTGTTGACGAGTCTACGATACGTAAAACACTAAACAAGAATGGTGTTCATGGGAGGACACCACGGAAGAAGCCACTGCTGTCCAAAAAAAACATCGCTGCATGTCTGAAGTTTGCTAAAGTTCACCTGGATGTTCCACAGCGCAAAATATTCTGTGGACAGATGAAACTACAATTGAGTTGTTTGGTAGGAACACACAACACTATGTGTGGAGAAAAAAAGGCACAGCACACCAACATAAAAACCTCATCCCAACTGTAATGCTGGAGGGTGCGTCATGGTTTGCGAATGTTTTGCTGCCTCAGGGCCTGGACAGCTTGCTATCATCGATGGAAAAATGAATTCCTAAGTTTATCAAGACATTTTGCAGGAGAATGTAAGGCTATCTGTCCGCCAATTGAAGCTCAACAGAAGGTGGGTGATGCAACAGGACATTGAGCCAAAACACAGAAGTAAATCAACAACAGAATGGGTTCAACAGAAGAAAATACACCTTCGGGAGTAGCCTAGTCGGAGTTCTGACCTCAACCCGGTTGAGATGCTGTGGCATGACCTCGAGAGCAGTTCACACCAAACATCCCAAGTATATTGCTGAACTGAAACAGTTTTGTAAAGAGGAATGGTCCAAAATTCCTCCTGARCATAGAGAGAACGTTTAGTTGAGGTTATTGCTGCCAAAGGAGGCAGCAAATCCAATGGTTCACATACTTTTCCCACCCTGCACTGTGAATGTTTACACACRGTGTTCAATAAAGACATGAAAATGTATAATTGTTTGTGTGTTATTAGTTTAAGGAGACTGTGTTTGTCTATTGTTGTGACCTAGATGAAGTTCAGATCAAATTTTATGACCAATTTATGCAGAAATCCATGTATTTCCAAAGGGTTCACGTACTTTTTCTTGCCACTGTACACTACTGGTCAGTTTTAGAACACCTATTCATTCAAGGGTTTTTCTTTATTTTTACTATTTTCTACATTGTAGAATAATAGTGAAGACAACAAAACTATATAATAACACATATGGAATCATGTAGTAACCAAAAAAGTGTTAAATCAAAATATATTTTATTTTTGAGATTCTTCAAATAGCCACCTTTGCTTTGATGACAGCGTTGCACACTTGGCATTCTCTAAACCAGCTTCACCTGGAATGCTTTTCCTTACAGTCTTGAAGGAGTTCCCACATATGCTGAGCACTTGTTGGCTGCTTTTCCTTCACTCTGTAGTCCAACTAATCCCACACCATCTCAATTGGGTTGAGGTCAGGGGATTGTGGAGGCCAGGTCACCTGATGCAGCACTCCATCACTCTCTTTCTTGGTAAAATACCCCTTGCACAGCCTGGAGGTGTGTTGGGTCATTGTCCTGTTGAAAAACAAATTATAGTCCCACTAAGCCCAAATCAGATGGGATGGCATATCGCTGCATTTACCTTGCAAAAGTATTCACACCCTTGGCGTTTTTCCTATTTTGTTGCATTACAACCTGTAATTTAAATAGATTTTTATTTGGATTTCATGTAATGGACATAAACAGTCCAAACTGGTGAAGTGAAATGAAAAAAATAACTTTTCACTTCACCAAACTGGTGAAGTGAAAAAAAAAAAAATGGAAAAGTGGTGCGTGCATATATATTCACCCCCTTTGCTAAGAAGCCCCTAAATAAGATCTGGCACAACCAATTACCTTCAGAAGTTACATAATTAGTTAAATAAAGTCCACCTGTGTGCAATCTAAGTGTCACATGATCTCAGTATATATACACCTGTTTAGAAAGGCCCCAGAGTCTGCAACACCACTAAGCAAGTGGCATGATGAAGACCAAGGAGTGCTCCAAACAGGTCAGGGACAAAGTTGTGGAGAAGTACAGATCAGAGTTGGTTATAAAGAAATATCTGAAACTTTGAACATCCCATGGAGCACCATTAAATCCATTATTAAAAAATGGAAAGAATATGGCACCACAACAAACCTGCCAAGAGAGGGCCACCCACCAAAACTGTGAAGCATTTATTTGGGCTGGAATTTATGAGGCTGGTAGCTAATGAACTTATACTCTGCAGCAGAGGTAACTCTGGGTCTTCCATGTCTGTGGTGGTCCTCATGAGAGCCAGTTTCATCGTAGCACTTGATTTAAAAAATAAGTCCGTTAAGGACAAATTCTTATTTCCAATGATGGCCTATACCAGCCAAACTCTGACAATTGTGCACCACCCTATGATACATCCAATCACAGCTGGTTGTGACAGTCTGGATTCGAACCAGTTTCTCACTAGTCACGCCTCTAGCACTGAGATGCAGCGTCTTGCGCCACTTGGGAGCCCCAAGTGTGACTGCACTTGAAGAAACTTTCAAAGCTCTTGAAATTATCCGTACTGACTGACATTGACTCAAAGTAATAGACTGTCATTTCTCTTTGCTTATTTGAGCTGTTCTTGCCATAATATGGATTTGGTCTTTTACCAAATAGGGCTATCTTCTGTATACCACCCCTACCTTGTCACAACACAACTGATTTGCTCAAACACATTAAGGGAAGAAACTCCACAAATGAATTTATGGCACACATTATTTGTAATGCATTGCTGGTTGAGAATGCCAAGTGTGTGCGCAAAGCTGGCATGAAGGCATAATGTGAATATTTGAAGAATCTCAAATATATTTTAATTTGTTTAACACTTTTGGTTACTACATGTTTCCATGTGTGTTATTTCATAGTTTTGATGTCTTCACTATTATTCTACAATGTAGAAAATAAAAATAAAGACCCTAGAATGAGTAGGTGTTCTAAACTTTTGACCGGTAGTGTATGTTGAGCAAGAATTTTCTTGATACATTTGAAAACGTTTCAGACTTCATTGTAATCAAATACATTTAACATGTCATGTTTCTTTAAAAAAAAWTGATACTGACAACAGGAGAAAATTAACTACAGGGAACATTTTTATTCTTCAGCCAGAATGTAAAGAGAAAAGCAGGAGTAGGGTCCAAAATATGAAAAATCCAGACAAAAGCAGTAGCTTGAAATGGTGGCAGAAATAAGTTGTTCAGTCCTTCCTGAGTGGGACTGTCTCTTCTTTGATGCCCTCCTTGGTGACGATGCAGATCCTGAGGGCATCTCCGGTGTACACGTCTCTCTCAGCAGCAGAGATGAAGACATCTTTGACCAGCTGCACAGCCTTCTCCTGGTTCAGGGGCAGGTGCTGCACACCCTCCATGTTCTTGAATCCAATCTAGTTGTAAATTAAGAATAAAAGACAGACTAAGGGGCAATACAGAAACAAAGAGATGTTTGTCCCGAACCAAAGATATCTTGGTCACTAGAATGTCTAGGGTTTCCTTGCCACTGCTAAATTCTACATACACATTTGGCATACAAACATTCAAGTCATATTGGACAGAGGTGCTTTGAGGGGGAACAAAGCCCTCAAAAGCTAATAGCAATGCTCAACTTATACCACTTTTTGGTTTCTTTACCTGGTTGTCAAGCAGAGGTTGCAGCATGGCACTCGCTGAGCCACCAGCTTTGTATGTGTCTCTCTGATAGGATCCCACAGGGTCAAAACTGTAAACAGCTCCTTTACCTGAAAAGCAAAAACAAACCAGTTCAGTTTAGAGAGTCATAAATAGTGGACTAGACTTAAAAGAACACATGCAGTGAATACCTTACACATATGGAACCAAGCATCTGATAATAGTAACAGCAGCAATAGAGCAGGAGTCATACCCTCCTCATCCAAGCCACCGATGATGTTGTAAACGTAGTAGGGGAAGAATCTTCTACCGTACAGGATTGTTGACAGCATGGCTGCGATGGCTCCACTTGTCATGCTCTTGTTGTTTGAGTGCTTGTACATCTAAAAATACATTTCCCCATCAGATATTGGCTGATGTTAGAAAATTATACATTTACAAATGTTAACTTATTGTGTACGGCCATATGCCATAACTTTCAGCTCAACTAACAATTTTGAAAGTGAAACAGTCTCAAGATGATCTCACCTTTAATCTTGCATCAATGATTTTGGTAAGAGTCAAGCAATCCCCATGGAATCCACTGCAGCCTATGACAGTTGTATTTGTTCTGTGAGAAATTAAACATGTATTAGTAACAGCACCGTAACTTAGTGGTGAAATATTTAACATAATTTATTATGATGTTCACAAACATAGACAGGATGKTTAATTATGATTTCTCCAGGACTAATTGTTTTTTTGTTCAGCTCAGAAAAATATCTGTGATTGACCTGATTGGTCAAATGACCAATTTGTGAAAAAATACCAGAATTGAGCTGCCTGTCTAAACACAGCAATAGTGAGGCAGTAAATGGGGTTAAACCACACCATCTGACAATTTGCCTTCGGTCATCCTTGGAAATACAGTTGTGTGCACTTGACTTACAACTTGTAACATTTTGGAGAGTCACGACTGTGGATTGAATAGCCTTCACTCAAACGGGTGTCTGAGGCCACAATTGCAAAGTCTTCACCTGCAACAGCAAGCACAGTCCTGGAAACACAAAAATATGTCAAGTGTCAGTTGACATGATGCCCTAACAAACAAGTTGACGTTAGTTTTGACAAAGCTGAATTTAAGGTTATCAGACAAATGTAGATAACTAATTAACGTTAGCTACTGTAGCTAGCTGAAATCGAAACCAGATAAACAACATGTATTGTTGTTCACGTAGTTAGCTAACGTTACTTAACTACGAACATCTATTGAGTAAGTGTTAGCCATTTGCACCATGACACATTACTAGTCAGACGCTATCTCCAGTCAGTGTCCATTCTGCAGAACACAATTATGTACAGCATTAACGTTAGCTAGGTAACGTTAATGTAGCTTGCTATCATTTGGGCTACCAAAACGATTGTTAGTTGGATATTGACGCTTACCCTCCGTTGAAGGAATATGGAGAGAATCGGTGCTCTACTGGTCCAGTATAGTGATACTCCTTCATTTTCCCATTATCTCCATAAACTTGTGTAGTAAACATTATGCCAGTTAGCGAGGAAACTCGAACTCTTCAACTTGCTGAGACAAATGGGAAATCTCGCTGTATCACTGCAATATGGCGGACGGAAATGCTTCTTCTTCATCATCATCAACAACCGACAAAACAAAAAAAGTTGTCTTTCCTACCACCCAGTGGCTGGAGTCATGGAGGGAGTTCGAAAAAGCGGTGAGGGAGGAGCGCTCTCAAATCGAACAGTAATCTGCGCAGCTCAACAATGTTACCAACAAATCAGCAGAAACAATGTCCAGAAACAATTTTCAAACATACTTTAATTGGGAAAGCAGATAAAGCAGTTTTTAAATAAAAAAACATCACTTTAGCATATGAAAATACAGATTCCTACTAATTACGTAACTTTGTATTGTGCCGACTTCGCCGTAGGACATAAAGGGGCACCTTACTCACGCACCGGAGGCATCCCGGTTACAAGTGGGTGTATGGAAAGCGAACAGCTAATTGGGAAAATGTGTTGCCACAAGACTGTTTTGCGTTGCTGCTTGGGCTGGGGTGTATTCATCACGTCTTACAACGGAAACCGTTAAGAACAAAACGGAAGCAAACGGTAACGAAACGGCGAGGGACCTACCTGAATTTGTCCAATAGAATCTCGTTTTCATTGCAAAACTTTTTCCTTTCGGAGTAAACGTAATGTAAGCGTAATGAATACAGCCCTGTTGTGTCTTTCAGTGTGTCTTCGTCCGCAGAGATGAGGGTAAGCCATTGCATTTAGGCTAACATTTTGTAACAAATTTGCGATTCACTTTGAGCTGCGCCTTTGGTGTAGCTACCGGTATCTACGTTTTTCGTAGATGTATACACTAGATTTTTATTGCTGTATAACTATAACGTATCAGTCTACCAAGCTAGCTCGCCTTTACCTTAGCTAGCTAGGTAAGTTACCCTGGGGACAAGACAAGGAGTTTGGGCTATTCCTAGCTTTGGGACACTACATCGGGAGTCTGTGTATTCAGCCTGATCTCATAGACAAGACGTAACATAATAAACGTAAATCTGGAACAATCATTTGTATTACATGTTACGTTTGGTATGTATGGTTCAATGCTTCATTTGTTAATCGGGAGGTGCCGGAACAAAAAGTGAGAGGGGGGTGATCTGGAGAGCTCTGCGGTACCAGGAACGCATTACTTACTTTTTCTCACCTTCATAATAATGCATTGCATGCATATCATTGCATTTGCTTTGTGGCATAGAGCAGTAGAGTAGAGGCACTTAGTCGCACACATGGGGAACATTTTAGTAGCCTAAAGCCGTGTTTAAGGGTCAGGAAAAATGTGGCTTTTATAAATGGATTTCATGCTCTGTCATTTTACATGACTGGAGACTTTGGCAGATTATTTTTAATACTGTAAATAATTGAAATGACAGGCTCCTTTGACACAAACTGAAAATCTGAGATCAATGAAAACGACCATGTGTTGAATCCATCAATAGACTAGGCCTAAGTGTGTGGAGACATATGTTGTAGGCTACAAAATGAGGAGGAAATTATAGTCCTAAAAATACTTTCCAGTTTCAGACTCGCCCAATGATGTGCAGCTCACTCACCGGTGATGGCCGACGCTTTCGTGCCAAAAGCCTATATCTCTCGTGTGGATAGGTGATTTATATTTGTGGATTGGTGATTTTATATTTGTGAATATATTTGGCATGATATTGATCCCATACAGCAGCTCCACAATAGTTTTGAGCTAATATTCTATAAGCGGTGCAGGAGTTCAAGTAGAAGAACATTTGAGGTGCCGGAACTTGGCTCCGGTGAGCTTCTGCCAAAGTCGAGCACTGGTCGCAACTAGGGTTGCAAATTCAGGGAAAATCTTGGTTGGAGGTTCTGGATTTCCTGCTTATTCCCCTCTTGATTCAAGGAATCCTCCAACCAGGATTCCGGGAAAACCAGGGAATTTGCAACCATAGTCGTAACACAGAACAAAGTAAAGTTCAGGTAAATTTTTCCAGCTTTTCTCAAAAACTAGTTGTCCATTACCATGTCAATTAAAGCTTGAAAATAAGCGTAGACAATTCCCCGGATGTTGATGCTAACACATTAGCTGTAGGCGCTCGCTGCTCCCCCGGGACTGCCACGCAGAGCGCAGAAGAAATATCAGCCCATGGAGAGATGCACGAGATTGAACTTCACTCAACTTTCTAATTTTCCCTGTTAACACTATCAACGTTTCCCTTTCCTGTAGCAATTGTTATTGAATCAACGCAATATTAGCCACTTTCAGTGCAACATATCAAAACAAAACAAACTATGCAAGAGGTTTTGTTTTAGGCAGAAGTCATCGGAGTAGGATTCTATTGCGCACAACTCATCTGGTACTCTACACATACTAGTGCGGCATAACCAATCAGAGCTGCAGTAAGCCTGTATGCAAATAAATCATTGCCATATATGGATCTGTGCCATTTACTTTGAACTGGACTGTGTTTACAGCTTTGGCTTTGAGTATATGCTCACAGAATTTTCACAACTGTGAAGTTTGCGCTCAGCAGACCTGAAATTTCCTCAGTGTCTAATTGTTTTTGAGGGAACATTGGCTTTAGGCCCATTCGTTGCACTATGCTGCACCGCCCTGTGGGGGTCATGGCRGGTTGTAACACAGCCTGGGAACGAACCCGGGTCTGTAGTGACGCCTTATTAAGCACTGCAATGCAGTGCTTTAGACCGCTGCGCCACTCGGGAGGCTGCCTAGGAGTATTTCTGTCTGTAATAATGCCCTTTTGTGGGGAAAAACTCATTCTGATTAGCTGGGCCTGGCTTCCAAGTGGGTGGGTCTATGCCCACCCATGGCTGCACCCCTGCCCATTCATGTGAAATCCATAGATTGGGGCCTAATGAATTTATTTAAATCTTCTATGAACTGTAACTCAGTAAAATCTTTGAAATTGTTGTGTTTATATTTTTGTTCAGTATATTTGTCGTTTGTGTTTGACAGCATATCACAGTGCGGAAAGCAGCTGATGGCCGTGTTGTTTTATCCAAGTTCCAGAAGTACCAATTGTATCATTGCCCCTTCTGCCAGCCCTCCATTTTCAAGCCCCGAGACTATGCCAGTGTGTCGGCACACATTGAGTCTCACAGATTGAAGGCTGTGCTGCATAGAGGTAATCTCATCCATTCATAATGCTGGTTTAGCACATGATACCATGCTTTTTATCAATTGGGGAACTTTGGGTCCTGGATGCTGATTGTTTTTCCCCCCCCATTTCAGAGTTCACAATATTCATATGCCATTTGGAGTGCAGAGCAGCAAAGCATTTTCACTGCCCATACTGCCCCAAGACCTATGTAAATAGGAGTGATTTTACCAAACACATTCCACAATGTGAGTCAGTATGTGGGCGAGACCCAGGTGCAACTGCGAGAGGCCCAGATGTAACCAGTGCAACTGCGAGAGGCCCAGGTGTAACCAGTGCAACTGCGAGAGGCCCAGATGTAACCAGTGCAGATGTAACCAGTGCAACTGCGAGAGGCCCAGGTTCAGCGGGTCCAGCTATGAGACCTGCAAGCAAGAGGAAAATCAAATGTCGTAACTGCAGTTTATGGCTTAACAAAAATAATTGATGTTTCTTCAGGCTAAGGCAGCATACATCTGCTGAGAAGTACATTACTGCTCACTCCAATCTCAAAAGACAGTGCTTTGACCAGGACAATTGGGTGTTTGCAGAGGATCAACACATTTTCCCTGTCTCCTTCTCCTGGTGAGCAGCAATACATAATATATACACTGAGTGTACCACCATTATGAACACCTTCCTAATATTGAGTTGCACATCCCCCTTTTCCCTCATCCTCAATTCGTCGGGCCATTGACTCCACAAGGTGTCGAAAGCGTTCCACAGGGATGCTGGCCCATGTTGACTCCAATGTTTCCTACAGTTGTGTCAAGTTGGCTGGAGGACCATTCTTGATGCACACGGGAAACTGTTAAGCGTAAAAAATCCAGCAGGGTTGCCGTTCTTGACACACAAACCGGTGCGCCTGGCACGTACTACCATACCCTGTTCAAAGGCACTTAAATATTTTATCTTGCCCATTCACCCTCTGAATGGCACACATACACAATCCATGTCTCAATTGTGTCAAGGATTAAAAATCCTTCTTTAACCTGTCTCCCCCCCTTCATCTACACTGATTGAAGTGGATTTAACAAGTGACATCAATAAGGGATCATAGCTTTTACCTGGTCAGTATGTCATGGAAAGAGCCGTTCCTAATGTTTTGTAAAATCTGTATATGATGATAATAAAATATATAATGTATTCCATTTACATATGCCAATACCGCATTCATATTTCAGTACCAGCGGTGGGGTGAGTGATGGGAAGGATGTGCCCATTCTACGCCGAGGTTACCCACTGGGCACAGACGTCAATTCAACGTCAATTCCACGTTGATTCAGCATAATTTCATTGAAATGACATGCAAACAACGTTGATTCAARCAGTGTGTGCCCAGTGGGTAGACACATCTTCCATGTCTCCCCTGCTCCTGGTGGGCAGCAATATACACTTACCTCATTCTTGTCCACCTTGTTGTGTTATAGATGAAATGCCCCTTAAAATGTCTTTCAGCGTTCATTCGGGAAATGCTTACCAAGCAAGAGGTGATACTGGAACAACAGACACTCATCCTACGACTTACAAACAGGACAGCAGAATGGAGCAGAATATGCGATTGAAAATGGCCTTCTGCCATTGAAGGATCAGCAAGGTCTTCAGAGCCTGGAAACTGATCTTCAGGGGGCTGACTTCAAACTTAAAATGGTGAGTTTCATTCCACTTTGAATCTTATGCTCTTTTTGAGATTCAATGGGAGTTTATGGGAATAAAATAATTGTTCAGTTAAATCACACTTTTTTTGTCTTGCTTATATCCACAAAATATTTTTTATGTAAAGGCATCTCACTCCCCTGTAAAAACGTTTCAACTTGATGTAGGATAAAAGCATAATGTTTTGATGCTCAGAATAAGCATATGTGTTTCTTAGAACCATATATGCATCTCTCACCTGGGGAAAAGCGGCAGTCACTTGTGGCTTAAAGTTTTATGTCAATTGATACATTTTTCAAWTTTTTTTCCCTTTAGATTAACCACTTGATACTAATTGGGGGATGCGACGTGAAAGATGCTGTGTGGCGTTTAATGATGCGCACAATTTCCAACACGCTAGCAAAAAACATGAATCGGAGAGGAGTAAATAGAAAAATCTCTCTTGCATCCCTTCGACTGTGGGAGGTTTTGATTGGTAAGGATTTCTCATATTTACAAATGTCTCATCACGACACATTATATTTTGTGTTTTAAGTTATCATTTCAGTTTTACTTGGTGTTATCATTGTTACACACAATAAAAAATAAAAAATTGTTAACCGCTAAAACCAATTGTTAAAATCACTTTAGCAATGAGATGAACTGAGCAGTGGGTCTGCAAATGTACCGGATGTCACTCAGTCAGGCACTGTTGTGTGATACCTCAAAGTATGTGTGGGTAAAACACACACACACACACACACACACACACGAGGGTAAGGATGTTTTGAATCATTCTCACAGAAATGTAAGAACATAAGATGTAGTTCACAATGAAAGTTTCACACAGTGAAAATATGAGTGCCACACTGCAGAAGTAAAATGCAATTAGCATGGCATTTTACAGTATTTCGTTCTCCCTGTTGCAACTGCCTTTTCACATCTTTGCAACCACTTGTGCTCTTGTTCATTAGCTGTTGTCTGGAAGAATCGGTTAACATCTAGAGCGTCTGAAAGCGATGCGGAGTCGGTCATGAAAAAGTGGTTGCAGCTGGCAGCATACCGGGAAGGAGTGAGAAGCAGACGAGACAGGAGTGTGGTGGCCCCTGTGCCATGATGGACTTGGGAAAGGGGTGTATTTAAGTGATAATGCCCAAGAAGCCGTGGTCTGGAGATTATATACGTCAAGGGCCGGCAAACCGTGCTAATATAACCTCCAACAGCTTGGAGGGCATTATCACTTTTATACAACGGTTACCGACATATTCAAATAATGATTGACATATTTTCATTAAAAACGTTATTTTGATTAATTGATTCATACTATTTCCTTCCTTACATAAGATATAGTCCCAACACAAATCTAAGGTTCTTGTTACCAGCCAAGCCAACTGGTTGTTGGTTCTATGCGTTCAATTTCACGCTATCTAAGCTAAATGACTATAGTAGACAAAATAAAGACATAACGATGCTCTGACAAAGACACAACCCCTTTTCGTTCCCTTGCATGAATTGCGCAAGGGAACAGTGAAAAAGACAGTGATGTGTAAGTTAGAAGTTAATATATTAATGCATAATTCGTATAGCCTATATATAAGTGTCCAGTGCCTTCAAAAAGTACTCAGACCCCTTGACTTATTCCACATTTTGTTAAAGTCTGAAATCAAAATCGATTCAATATATTTTCTCACATCTACACAATACCCCATAATGACAAAGTGAAAACATGTTTTTAGAAATGTTTGCAAATGTATTAATTTACAGAAATATCTAATTTACTTAAATAAGTATTCACACCCCTAAGTCGATACATGTTAGAATCAACTTTGGCAGTGACTACAGCTGTGAGTCTTTCTGGGTAAGTCTCTAAGAGCTTTGCACACCTGGATTGTACAATATTTGCACATTCTTTTAAAAATTCTATGAGCTCTGTCAAGTTGGTTGATTTGTTAAATACTACTGCACTGTTGGAGCTAGGAACACAAGCATTTCGCTACATCTGCAATAACATCTGCTAAATAAGCCGATTTGTAAAAACTGTAACTAGGCCACATGAACAGTTAATGTCATCTTGGTAAGAGACTCCAGTGTATATTTGGCCTTGTGTATTAAGTTATAGTCCTGTTGAAAGTTGAATTTGTCTCCCAGTGTGTTGGAAAGCAGACTTAACCAGGTTTTCCTCTAGGATTTTGCCTGTGCTTAGCTCTATTCCGTTTATTTTTATCCCAAGAAAATCCCAAGTCCTTGCCGATGACAAGCATACCCATAACATCATGCAGCCACCACCATGCTTGAAAATATGGAGTGGGTCTCAGTGATGTGTTGGATTGGCCCCAACCATAACGCTTTTGTATTCAGGACAGTTCATTTCTTTGCCACATTTTTTTGTAGTTTCAGTTTAGTGCCTTATTGCAAACAGGATGCGTGTTTTGGAAAATGTTTATTCTGTACAGGCTTCCTCCTTTTCACTTTGTAGTTACTCCACAATACTAACCTAAATTACAATGTTGTGAGCCATCCTCYGTTCTCCCATCACAGCCATTAAACTCTAATTGTTTTCAAGTCGCCATTGGCCTCACAGTGAAATCCCTGAGCGGTTTCCTTCCTCTCCGGCAACTGAGTTAAGAAGGACGCCAGTATCTTGGTACATCCAAAGTGTAGTTAATAACTTCACCATGCTCAGAGATATATTCAATGTCTGCTTTTTTTACCCATCTACCAATAGGTGACCTTTGCGAGGCATTGTAAAATCTCCCTTGTCTTTGTGGTTGAGTCTGTTAGAAATTCACTGCTCGACGGAGGGGACCTTACAATTATCTGTATGTGGGGTACAGAGATGAGGTAGTCATTCAAAAATCATGTTAAACACTTATTGCACACAGTGAGTCCATACAACTTATGTGACTTGTTATGCACATTTGTACTCCTTTACTTTGACTCTGTGACAATTGAGTACTTTTTCTAGCATTGATGAAACAGACCTTTTCTGAAGTAGTTCTAAAATCCCCTATAGGGAAAATGAATGGTGAAAAAACGATTGGAACCATTTAAGTGTTTTACCAAACACACACATGTATACACTCATGCTACACACACATCACAACTGCTGCTACAGGAGTGTTATGATTGCTAAATACTGCACAATTTAAAAAACACTTGCCACCCAATCCCCCTTCCCCAAAACACGTGTTAATATTGGACTATAAATTGTGCCTTCCTGTATTATACTTATGCTAAAATGTTTATTCTATTCTACTGAGCTATTTACTTTTTTTTGCATTGTCGAGAAGGAACCTGCAAGTTAAGCATTTCGTTGGACGTGTATACCATGTGCATCCTGACTAATAAAACAAAAAYCACAATTTGAATCAATCAAAACCTTTTAACCAATCACAGAGCGCTGATGATGCACCCATTTATTTCGCCACGCCCACTTTCCGCGTGTGCCGTTACACATACTTGGTTGTCACTAGTTACCAAGTCATAATTATGGATAAACCCCGCTAATTAATACAATTTATTTTCTCAAATTCATATTTTAAACATAACCTCAACCACACTGCAAACCTTGTGCCGAACCCTTAAATGAACACATAAAAGCAACATTTTATTTTCATGAATTTGTACGACGTAGCCAATGTTGGCAAACATGTATTCCCCGTCCAAAGACTTGCTTTACCGCCACTTGAAGATTTGTTCCTTGTCTCTGTTTCCAGTCGGTAACATTATTATCCTAGTGTGCATCTCTGAAGCTAACAGCACAGTAACCGCTAAACATGGCTACTGTTCTCCCAACCAGACCTTGCGATAGCAACCCTGCAACCCCGGGAGCTCAGTCTGTAAAGGTAAACTTGGCAAAGATATCGGATCAGAAATACTAGTATAACGTTACACATTGCTGGKCACATACATATTGTGTTGAAGACACAACAGGCTAAGGTAGTTAACGTTAGTTAGCTGACAACACAACTGTTTAATTCAACCTACTGCCGTTTCGCTAGTTAAATACAATTGATAGCAATCTAGCTGTTGTGGGTSGATGTGTTCTAACTTTTGTGTCGTCGTTAGTTAACGACTAGACAGTTTACGTTACTAGCTAGCCAGCCATCCATAACGTTACTTGAAGTTACTTAGCTAGCATAGCATCTAGGCAGTTAACTACGGTAACGTTAGCTGTTTAGTAGTGTCAGCGTATCATTGTTTACTGAGGTAAAGACAGTTTTAAGTTGGATATTCGTGCTTTCAAACCTCCAAATAAGTGTCATGATGTTGGAAAAATTGCGCACAACATTGCACAGGAATTATTTTCACGATTTGGACATTAATTCGCTTTCCAAAGCTAATAAACATGTGGAAATGTGAGCAGCATTCTGTATTCCTAGTTGAATTAGTTATTTATTTACATTTTTGAATTTCAATAGCTCCTTAGTCATGTGACAACTTGACTCAAACAAGGTTCAGAATGTCCACTGACTACCCTTCTACATTGCACACCCTCTAGTTTGTCCATTTTCATCTCACACGATTTTACATGAATTTTTCAAAATTAAACATGTCAATAGCTCCTTGGTCATGTGACCTACTGACTTCAAACAAGGTGCATAATGTACACTGACTACCCTTCTATATTGCACACTCTTGTTTGTGTACTGTAAAATCACTCGGTGTAATGTACATTTTTCATAGTTTTAAATTTCAATAGCTCCTTGGTCATGTCAATTACACACCTAAGAAGCGTGCAGTGGATATACACCCATATTGCATAACCTCTAGTTATGTATCTTCTATATTGTTGTACATGAATATTAGTTTGACAATTAGGGGGTTCAGTCCAGTGTTGTGTTTACCCTTTTCTTTAATATTTATCTATAATAATTGGTAGTTCTAAGTACTTATTTTCCCTGGTTTTTAAAATATTTTTCCACAGTATTTAACAGCGGTACACAATAGGAGAGAGACAGATAATATCTCCTTTCATCGTTACTATCAACCATAAAGGGCAAAGTACGAGATTCATGCTATTCATTGTCCAAAGCAGGGATGAGAGTGAGCTAGTAAGGTAGGCTGTAGTGGGTTTGCTGGTCAATACATATACTGAACATGTAACCACAGTAATGGTGGCCAGTAAATCAATGAATAAATATTTAATATTGACAAATTAAACAGAAATTGTATACCTTTCATCTTTTCCAACATGTCAACAGACACTTTACTTCAAATAAGTACGAAACATTTCAGTGGTAACTTTCTCTTTATCCCTGGTTGATGTACATTTCAGAGCCTCTTCAGTGTGGATGGGGTATAGCATACATTTTCAACAACAAAGACAGCACTTCCAGTTTGTTGGTCTTTACTCTGTTGAACTCTTTTCTCTTCATTCCTAGGCACAGCACATGGAACCACCGTTGCCATGCAAAACATTCAATCTAAAACAAAACAAGCGTAACACGTTATAAATAATATCAATATGAATGCAGTATGACGAATTAGCCATCCATTGTTATATCATAGATTGTCTTACATGCCGTCACTGTTGTCAAAGATTATAAACATGTTAAATAAAGTTACTAACCCAGTCAGTCTTTTGGCCACATCCAGGTTCTTATCAGTGGCACACATGAAGCAGTTGTTTGGCTTTGTTGAACTCTGAAATCATAGGCATGAACTGAACATATGGCTGTCCCACACAACTACATCCACTAAGTTGACTGTGCCTTTAAACAGCTTGGAAAATTCCAGGAAATGATGTCATGGCTTTAGAAGCTTCTGATAGGCTAATTGACATAATTTGACCTGTACCTGTGGATATATTTCAAGGCTACTTCAAACTCAGTACCTCTTTGCGTGACATCATGGGAAAATCAAAAGAAATCAGCCAAGACCTCAAAAAAATTGTAGCCTCCACAAGTCTTGTTCATCCTTGGGAGCAATTTCCAAACCCCTGAAGATACCACGTTCATCTGTACAAAACAATATTACGCAAGTTATAAACGCCATGGGACCACGCAGCCATCATACCACTCAGGAAGGAGACGGGTTCTGTCTCCTAGAGATGAACGTACTTTGGTGCAAAAAAGTGCAAATCATTCCCAGAACAACAGCAAAGGACCGTGTGAAGATGCTGGAGGAAACGGGTACAGAAGTATCTATATCCACAGTAAAACGAGTCCTATATCGCAATAACCTGAAAGGCCGCTCAGCAAGGAAGAAGCCACTGCTCTAAAACACCATTTTAAAAATCCAGACTACGGTTTGCAACTCCACTTGGGGACAAATATCATACTTTTGGAGAAATGTCCTCTGGTCTGATGAAACAAAAATAGAACTGTTTGGCCATAATGACCATCGTTATGTTTGGAGGAAAAGGGGGTAGGCTTGCAAGCTGAAAAACACCATCCCAACCGTGAAGCACGGGATGGGCAGCATCATCTTGTGGGGGTGCTTTGCTGCAGGAGGGACTGGTGCACTTCACAAATTTTTCCTCCCATGATGCCATCTATTATGTGGATATATTGAAGCGACATCTCAAGAACATCAGTAAGGAATTTAAAGCTTGGTCGCAAATTCGTCTTCCAAATAGACAATGACCCAAGCATACTTCCAAAGTTGTGGCAAAATGGCTTAAGGACAACAAAGTCAAGGTATGGAGTGGCCTTACAAAGCACTGACCTCAATCCTATAGAAAATTTGTGGGCAGAACTGAAAAAGTGTGTGCGAGCAAGGAGGCCTAATAACCTGACTCAGTTACACCAGCTCTGTCAGGAAGACTGGGCCAAATTCACCCAACTTATTGTGGGAAGCTTGTGGAAGGCTACCAGCAACGTTTGACCCAAGTAAAAACAATTTTAATGGGAATGCTACCAAAATACTAATTGAGTGTATGTAAGCTTCTGACTAACTGGAATGTGATGAAAGAGAATAAAAGCTGAAATAAATAATTCTCTCTACTATTATTCTGACATTTCACGTACTTAAAATAAAGTGGTGATCCTAACTGACCTAAGACAGGGACTTTTTACTAGGATTAAATGTCAGGAATTGTGAAAAACTGAGTTTAAATGTATTAGGCTGAGGTGTATGTAAACTTCCGACTTCAACTGTATATATGCCTTGTTAGGGAGATTAAGTATCATACATAAGGTGTTATGTAGTCAGTGTCTTATTGCTGACAATACTGTGTTTACGTGATGACACATCTTCACTATTTACTTTGAAGTGACATAAGGGCCATAAATATTCAGGTGTACGTCATCAGAAACATTCAACTCCAATTCCAGTTATCTACATAAGGATATTACATGTCCTTAGACTTGGTTAGGTGCACATCTAATGTACTTCTATGTTCATCCTTCCTACTGTATGASATTTTTTACACTATTTTAAAATTGTGATTTAAAAAATGCTTATTGTCATGTTATGACTATTTATTACCTCACCCACAAGCATTTGTGGGGCTGCAGAGTTTTAAACTGAATGATGGAGAAGGAAAGAGGACTTTTTGTCTGTAGACCTCAGAACAGCAACCACCACCTCGCAATTGTTTCTTCGCCACAGTGCTGTGACCAGCTTAATGGACAACATGACAACTAATGTCACAGTACCATGCAGCTGCATGCCAACGACAAAGGACAGTTATACGTATTTCCAAACAAATGTGGACAAAAACATGACAATAACTATTACAAACAACAGCAAGTATTGCATGGAGTGCATAAGGATGACCAGTGTACAAGCAAACATAACTTTATTTTCTATTTTAGAGGCCAGCCTCAGGCAAATGAGTCCGGTACATCTGGACCAGAACCAGGTTATTCTCCAGTGCTCTGACCCTCATCAAAAGAAAAGTCCTGAGAATAGTGATGACTCTACTGTCAGTACAACAGCATCCCCCTCTACTGTCCATATCCCACAGCTGACTTAACATTTACCATTGCACTGAGCTGTAGTATTTCTTTATTAACATACAGCTGTGAATGTGTTTTTCAGCTCCCATGAAGATTTTTATGCTGCATAGTCAAAATAAACAAAACTAGTTAGTAGTATACATTTTTGAAATGACTTACCAGAGTCACACAATAAGCTTAGTCTTTGATAGTTCAACAAAGTAAGGACAATAATGCTTTTAGGCCTACAAGCTAAGAAGGCTATGGATATGGTAATCTCAGTTGTCATGGTTCTTGGGGCGTCTACAGCTAGAGGGCTCTCATGGTTCTTGGAGTGTAGACAAATGGTAGAAGGTGAGAGGGTGTTATGAAATGGGAGTGGGTTGGGGTGGTGCTTATAACATAATGACACCTGACTGGAGCTAGACTGAAAAGGCATCAATACCGTCCACTCAGCAGGACCTGAGAAAGCAAGAAACTGGAGACAACATTTTATGCCCGACCATAAGACTTACTAAAATGATAACGTTAWCTCTGAATTTCAACCGTTACACAGTCATTGACTATCCTATTGAAGCTTGAGGACTGTTAGAAAGGAGTCTAGGGACCATCAAATGTCCTGCGTTGTGAGATTGTAATGTCCTGGAAGGGTTTGAGGGTACAAGGGGGTCAGACAGATAATAGTAATCACTGTTAACTACTCTATCAGTCAGATACACTCTTTTTCTCCAAATGACTTCTGAGTGTGGGTCTCAGGCTTACAGATTTAAGTCTTAATAGCATGAGATGAAAGTAGACAAACATCAAAGTGTGCGATTKTGAAGGCATAGTCAGTGGACATTCCAAACCTTTTTTGAGACCAAGGAGCTATTGACATGTTAAATTTTTTTAAATTCATGTAAAATCGTGAGATGAAAATGGACAAACTAAAGGGTGTGCAATGTGTAGGCCCACTGAGTGGACACTCTGAAACTTGTTTGAAGTCAGTAGGTCACATGACCATGGAGCTATTGAAGTTTTACATTTGGAAAAATGTATGTAAAATCTTGTGAGATGAAAATGGACAAGCTAAAGGGTGCGTAATATAGAAGGGTAGTCAGTGGACATTCTGAACCTTGTTTGAAGTCAGTAGGTCATATGACCAATGAGCTATTGAAATTCAAAAATGTAAATAAATAATTTAAAATGGTGCGAGACGTAAATCAGATTGTGTGTCTATGCCATCGCGTTAGCTACAACCAGTTTTGAACGTTTTTTAGGAGTAATGGTTAAAGAGCTATTGAAACTTGAAAAATGTGATTTGTCACTATGTTGACGGTCCCTAACTGCTGTTGGTGGACGTAAGGAAAACTACAGGCGAATATCTGGCGAATATCCAACCTGAAACTGTCTTTACCTCTGTTCATTGTTTTTGTTTACATCGTGCATGTGTTGTTAGACCACAGTCCAAATCCAATGCTCTCTGTTTTGCCTCTAGGAATGCCTAAATCAGGTTGTGATAACAAGTATTGGTATACAGTCTGAAACAAAACACAGCAAAAACTTGAAGTGTCCTTTATTTTTTATTTAACTAGACAAGTCAGTTAAGAACAAATTATTACTTACAATGACGACCTACCAAAAAGCAAAAGTCCTCCTGCGCTGACGGGGGCTGGGATTAAATATATAGGACAAAACACACATCACGACAAGAGACACCACACCACTACATAAAGAGACATAAGACAACAACATAGCATGGCAGCAACACATGACAACACAGCATGGTAGCAACACAATGCAGCAGCACAAAACATGGTAGAAACATTATTGGGCACAGACAACAYCAAGGGCAAGAAGGTAGAGAGAACAATACATCACGTGAACGAGCTACAACTGTCAGAGTGTCCATGATTGAGTCTTTGAATGAAGAGATGGAGATAAAACAGTCCCGTTTGAGTGTTTTTTGCAGCTAACGTTAGCTGTAGTGAACTGAAAATAGGAGAGACCCAGGGATGGGGTTACAATGCAGAATGTTTAATACAAGTACATTTGAATTTACTCTTCCTGTGCTGTTGGTACTTCATTTGGTCGAAATTAGAGACAAAATATCCGCAGGAAAGTGTTATTTACCCGACTTTGTGCCATGGCACATAAGCAAAACCATGTAAACACCTCCAATACTTCGGTTAGTATGCATTTGTCGCGTGCATGTACTTCCATCTTGTGCATTGTGTCATAAGCAAACAAATCTTGTTTGCCACAAACTCGCATTTTGAATTCGTTTAATAATGATTTCCTGTGGATATTTTGTCTTACATTTTGACCAGCTGAAGGACCAACCCCTTGGACAATCGGCAGAGTAAGTTGAAATATAATTTTATTCAACATTTGTGACAAACAAGCGATGTTTAGGGGTTTCTATGTAAGTGTGCATGCCTTTTGCTGTACACAGTGGAAGGCAATCAGGCTACCTCTAGGCCAGCTTTATGTAATGAGAGTGGGAATGGTGCTTGCTGGATCGACACAACAGAGGAAATTAACTCACCCCTTGAGATCTGAAAACGTCCCAAAAACATTATTTTTTGAGAAAACTATTAACTTTAACAAGTAGTAATAGTTCAGGTGTTTTGTGTATCCTAACTGTATTGGCTATCATTTTAGGATGACATCGAGGAAGTGTCCAATGATGGCAGTCAAGCTCCAAAAAGACAGCGCATGGGTTCAGGTGACAGTTCCAGAAGTTGCGACACCTCCTGCCAGGAACTTGGGTATGTGGTCAGTTCGTATCTGAAGGCGTAGTTTGAAATATTTTCATCACTACTTCCTAATAGACCATGTCCAATCCCCATTACAAACACTTAGGCTGCGTTTACACAGGCAACGCAATTCTGATATTTTTTCCACTAATTGGTCTTTTGACAAATCAGATAATTTCACATCAGATCTGCTTGGTCAAAAATATCATAATTGGGCTGCCTGTCTAAACGCAGCCTACGTGTCCAATAACATTTAGTCCGTCTTTCAAACAGGCTTAATACTTCTACCCTGCTCTTAACCTTTCAGTCATATGTGTTTCCCCAGGCCCACATACTTCTCAGCAGAAAATCTGACCGAGTACAGGTGGCCATCAGACGGTAGTGGGGAGTACTATATGTTACAAGAACAAGTCAGTGAATATCTGGGAGTCACTTCATTTAAGCGAAAATATCCAGGTAATGTGACTGAATGTTCGGCTTGTATGGTGTAGTAGGATCATTGCGTGTCAATTTGATGATTAGGCTAATAGTCTTGTTATAGCCTATCTGTAGATCATACTGGTCAATCTCTGACTAACCACGCCTTATCTCAATGGAAATAAGCCTCCAGGTTTGATTTGTTTTTATCSTTAATCATTAATGTTGTCTCTGGCTGGAGCAGTCTACTACTTTTAATTACCTAATCAATTCAATCAATCAATAAATTCTTATTTTAGATTTGGAAAGGAGAGACCTCTCCCACAAGGAGAAGCTATATCTGAGGGAGCAAAATGTCATCACAGAGACACAGTGCACCTTGGGTGAGAAGTGAAAAACATGGAATTGTTGCATAATCAGGAAGAGCTTAGAGTTCAGCATAAACCACCAGGGCCTCAAGCCTTCCCAAGAGTTGTTTTGGGGAATTAGGCTACTCGTGGATACAATAATTAATTGTGAATATTGTTTTCCAGGCTTGACTGCTTTACGAAGTGATGAAGTCATTGATTTGATGATCAAGGAGTACCCAGGAAAACATGCTGAGTATTCTGTCATCCTCCAAGAGAGGGAGCGCCAGAGGATAACAGAAGAGTACTCTGTAAGCACTCTGTTCAGAGAGTATCACTATGTTAGTACTCTGTTCAGAGTACCACTAACGTTAGTACTCTCAGTTCAGTGAGTATTACTAAAGTTAGTATGCTCAGCAACATTGACACATTTTAATTGATGCGAAGTTAGCTTTGTGTTTGCTGATTTCTAGATCTTGTTACAGACTTGGACTTGAGTTCCCKAAATATTTTTTTATATAAAAATAAATTAATAATATTTGGGGAACTCAAGTCCAATTTATTTTTTGTATACTCTACCGTTCAAAAGTTTGGGGTCACTTAGAAATGTCCTTGTTTTTGAAAGAAAAGCTTTTTTTTGTCCATTAAAATAACATCAAATTGATCAGAAATACAGTGTAGACATTGTTCATGTTGTAAATGGATATTGTAGCTGGAAATGGCAGATTCTTTTATTTTTATGGAATATCTACATAGGTGTACAGAGGCCCATTATCAGCAACCATCACTCCTGTGTTCCAATGGCACGTTGTGTTAGCTAATCCAAGTTTATCATTTTAAAACGCTAATTGATCATTAGAAAACCCTTTTGCAATTATGTTAGCACAGCTGAAGACTGTTGTCATGATTAATGAAGCAATAAAACTGTCCTTCTTTAGACTAGTTGAGTATCTGGAGCATCAGCATTTGTGGGTTCCATTACAGGCTTAAAATGACCAGAAACCAATAACTTTCTTCTGAAACTCGTCAGTCTATTCTTGTTCTGAGAGATGAAGGCTATTCCATGTGAGAAATTGCCAAGAAACTGAAGATCTCGTACAACGCTGTGTAATACTCCCTTAACAGAACAGCGCAAACTGGCTCTAACCAGAATAGAAAGAGGAGTGGGAGGCCCCGGTGCACAACTGAGCAAGAGGACAAGTACATTAGAGTGTCTAGTTTGAAAAACAGATGCCTCACAAGTCCTCAACTGGCAGCTTCATTAAATAGTACCCGCAAAACACCAATCTCAACGTCAACAGTGAAGAGGCGACTCTGGGGTGCTGGCCTTCTAGGCAGAGTTGCAAAGAAAAAGCCAAATRTCAGACTGGCCAATAAAAAGAAAAGATTAAGATGTGCGAAAGAACACAGKCACTGGACAGAGGAACTCTGCCTAGAAGGACAGCATCCCGGAGTCGCCTCTTCACTGTTGATGTTGAGATTGGTGTTTTGCGGGTACTATTTAATGAAGCTGCCAAGGGTGATGGTTGCTGATAATGGGCCTATGTAGATATTCCATTAAAAAATCAGCCGTTTCCAGCTACAATAGTCATTTACAACATTGACAATGTCTACACTGTATTTCTGATCAATTTGATGCTATTTTAATGGACAAAAAATTAGCTTTTCTTTCAAAAACAAGATGAGGGAAAAAGGAAACTGCACACAGCTCTTGATAGTATCACTGATCTTTAATAAGCTTATGTAACGGCCTCACGGCCTTCGTCAGAGCTTTTGTGAGTTAAAAAACAATTCCACCCTTATGTAGACCTAGCCCCACCCACATCCGTTCCACGCAACAAAAGGGGTTGGAGGCGAAGGAAAACAAATAAGTGCTACCAAATATAACAATATGCATTTCATAAATATTAAATTAAAGTGGGTAAATAAGACGTATTAAACACGTCTGTTAAACCACAATGAGGACAAAGACCTACCGAGCAAGTGTCCATTAATCATTGGGTACATCGTACGAAAAACATCAGAGTKATCTGAAATAGGGGCATAATTCATGTTAAAATTTACAACATAACACACTTAGGCATTTCATCATTAAGACCTTTAGGAAATAATGTCTGGAGGGTGAAAATCACAAAACATTCTCTTTTGCTCAGAGTATTATTTATATCACCTCCCATGTCTGATATCTTAACTTTCTCTATGCCTCAAATCTAAAGGTAGAAATGTCATGTTTTAGATCATTAAAATGTACTGCGACTGGATAATCCCTGTCGTTTCTCCTAATTGAACTTTATATTCACATATTCTCTGTTTGAGAGAACGAGAGGTTTTACCTACATAGCACAGCCCACATGGACATTTAATAATGTAAATAACATGGGTGGTGGAGGACCTAATAATGTAATTTATTTGGAACCGTTTTCCTGTATGTGGGTGGCAGGAATATTCACACTTCATTATATTGTTGCACTGTGCGCATCCTCTGCATTTATAGCTACCATTTGGAAGAGGGTGTAAAATAACCTGGCTGATTTTCTTTTTTGGTGGCAGTTGGCATGAACCAATTTATTGTGTAAATTGCGACCTCTCCTATACACAATAAGTGGTGGATTTTTAAATTCAGCCGCCAAAACTGGGTCCGATGATAAAATATGCCAGTGTTTTTTGACCGCATCTTCCACTTTTCGCGAGTTCAAAGTATGTTGTTGTGAACATTACGGAGTGTTCTTTAGCGGGTCTTTTTTGTAGCAGTTCATCTTGTGTTTTTCCCAATGCCAAATTAAGAGCTTCATCCACACACTGTGGCGAATAGCCTCTTAGAAACCTAACGTGCATCTCCGCTGCTTTTTCTAGATAATCCTCTGTGGAGTGGTATACACGGCGCAGTCTGAAAAACTGTCTTCTTGGAAGTCCTCTTTAATGGCTCAGGATGGAAGCTGTCACCCTGTAATAGAGTATTGCTGTCCGTTTCTTTTCTATACAGAGTTGTAAACAGGGTTCCATTTGATTTCTCAATCCACGTATCGAGGTAATGAACACGTTGAGTGTCACATTCAGTAGTGAATTTGAGATTGGGGTCAATGTCATTGAGTAGTACCATAAAYTCTGACAGCTCTTTTTCCGTTCCTTCCTATATGCAAAAATTTTTTTTCAATATATCGATACCACTTCAGGACTTTATTCAAAGATGGATTTTCGTTTTCATTATTAACAAAACGTTCAAAAAGACCCACATAAAGGTTAGCATAGCTCGGAGCGAATGTGGAGCCCATCGATGTTCCATTCGTTTGGAGGTAGTATTCATCATCAAACCTGAAATAGTTATACGTCAAAACATATTCAGCCAGCTCTAGAATAAAGTTTGTTGGTGGATATTRGTTAGTATCTCTGTCTCCCAAATAGTGAGCTAGGGCTGCCAGCCCCCCCACATGCGGAATGTGACCAAAAACAAGGACATTTCTAAGTGACCCCAAATGCCTGAACTGTATTTTCCTGAACTGTATTTTCATTTAAAGTTGACATGGTTATTCAATATGTTGTTGGTAAGTTTTTATTCAAAACATTTTATCTCCTAGAAAATGCAGCAACAAAAGCCTCAGAAGGTTGAAGCCAGTAAAGTGCCAGAGTACATACAGAAAGCTGCCAAGAAAGCTGCTGAGTTCAACAGTAACTTCAACAGGGAAAGGATGGAAGAGAGAAGGGCCTATTTTGACCTTCAGACACACGTACGTTAATTCCTTGAAAAAAMACATATAGCTCCATTAGTCTTTTGTGTTTATAAGAACTCACTTGCCATGTTTGAGTAGATCCACTGAGTGTACAAGGCATTAGGAACACTTGCTCTTTCCTGGACATAGACTAACCAGGTGAATCCATGTGAAAGCTATAATCCCTTATTGTTGTCACTTGTTAAATCCACTTCAATCAGTGCAGATGAAGGGGAGGAGACATGTTGAAGAAGGATTTTTAAGCCTTGACACAATTGAGACATGGATTGTGTATGTGTGCCATTCAGAGGGTGAATGGACTAGACAAAATATTTAAGAGCCTTTGAACGGGGTATGGTAGCAGGTACCAGGCACACTGGTTTGTGTCAACTGCAATGCTGCTGGATTTTTCACACTCAACAGTTTCCCGTGTGTTTCAAGAATGGTCCACCACCCAAAGGACATCCTACCAACTTGACACAACTGTGGGAATCATTGGAGTCAACATGGGCCGGCAACTCTGTGGAACATTTTCGACAGTTTGTGGAGTCCATGCCCGACAGATTGAGACTGTTCTGAGGGGAAAAGGGGGTGTAACTCAATATTAGGAAGGTGTTCCTGATGTTTTGTACACTCAGTGTTGATCGGTACATTCATAAACTGTATTATCTATGTGGAGTTGAACGTGCAATTGAAGGAGTAAAAGTTTCAACTAACTTTCTAACAGATTATCCAAGTACCCCAAGGGAGGTATAAAGTCCTTCCTCCAGAGAGAACCAAGACTGGACCCTATCCAGTGGCCCTCATCCCTGGGCAGTTCCAGGACTACTACAAAAGGTAAGGTTCACTAACCAAAAAACTAGTCTCATGAATGCAGGTCCTGACCTCTAAAGATATTTGAGTAGCTGATAAATTGATGTTCCTGTGTTTGATACAGGTACTCTCCCAACGAGCTGCGCTACTTGCCCCTGAACACAGCCCTGTTCGAGCCCCCCCTGGACCCGGAGCTGCCTGCCCTGGACAGTGATGGGGACTCGGACGATGCAAATGACAACAAGGGAGAAGAGGGCAAGAAYAATTCAGTAAGGAACTGGATCCTTGAACTGGTTTTACACAATTCACTTGATTTCAGAGCTAGAGATGCAAAGACATGTTGTATTGTATTAACAGTAAATGCCTAGAGATGCTCTGTAAGTTGATTCAATGTAAGCTCTTTTGCAGCTTGCTTGAATAGTAAGAACTGAATTGTGTCTACAGGACAGCTCATCTGGAAACACCTCAGATGGGGACAGTCAGGACAGTGGAGTGCAGTCAAAGGGCAAGGCCAAGGACAGGACTACCACCCCGGCTAAAGATGCCACCCCACGCCCCAACCAACACAAATCTGTCCCTGGGTACAAGGTAGAAGAAAAAAGCCCCTGACTTTCTCCAACAGCACTTCCCTTTCCCCTTCTTTACTACCCCTTCCAGCTTCTTCAGCACTTTCAATAGAGAGACTCTCCTTTGTTTTTCTGGCCCTGTCACTCCTCACACATACACTCCACCAGGTGGCAATAGTTCTTATTTGGGGCAACACTCAAGTCTGTGGACTTGTTCTGCCTTCCCTCTTTCACTTGGTCCAGTTTGCTACTGATGGTTCCATATCAATCATATGGTTAAAATACTGATGGTTCTAGATCAACCATATGGTTAAAACCAATGATTTATATACAGTATATACACTAGATGACTTAACATAAAAATAAGTATAAAAACATTGTCCTTAAAGCTAGAATCCTTAATTGAAACAATAAATAAACATACACCCCGTCTCTGTTTTGGTAAAAATCTGAGGGATGGGCCTGGAGAAATGTAACTACTCTCAAATTCATAGACAGAACTATGGATGCAAGGACTGACCATCCATTATACCAAACGTATAGTTTTAACCATTTTGAGGCTATACAGTGTTCAAGTCAAATTGTATTGGTCACATACACATATTTAGCAGATGTTATTGCAGGAGTAGCGAAATGCTTGTGTTCCTAATTCCAACAATGCAGTAATAATTAACAATACACACATCTAAAAGTAAAATAATGGAATTAAGAAATATATACATATTACGACAAGCAATGTCGGAGTGGCATTGACAAAAATACAGTAGAATAGAATACAGTATGTAAACATTATTAAAGTGACCAGGGATTCCATGTCTATGTTTATAGGGSAGGATCCTCTAAGGTGCAGGGTTGAGTAACCGGGTGGTACCCGGCTAGTGATGGCTTTTTAACTGTCTGATGGCCTTGAGATAGAAGCTGTTTTTCAGTCTCTTGGTCACAGTTACTTTGTTTACAATTTACTTTGTTTACAAACATTGGAGTTAAACAAGCTTCTATTTTGGGTATTGATGGTGTACAACAGTTGAACTAAGCTCATGAGGCATTTATAAATTATATTCTTCAAGAATCAATGGGTATAGATCATTAATTTAAATCCCAAAATTGATGTATCTACTAAGGATTCTAGCTTTAAGGTATTATTTTGCGAAAGTACTGTTACTGTCCCTGCTACTACAACAACAACATATTTACATGTAATTTTGTCCTTGAAACATTTTAATTGAAATACTGTGGAATTCCTATGGAAGACTGCTTCTTCTGGGCAGTGCCAATATGGTTGACTGGTGACTTCAAAGCCTCTCATTGGCCAAAACATAGCATCAGCAATCCAGGGTCTATATACATCATTGGTTGAAACACTGATGGTTCCATATCAGACTTTATAAGCAATAACAGTTTGGAGTAGTTCTTTCACATCTGGAACTTTTTCTTCACAGCACTTTCGATTGGTCCTGAAGACTTGTACATTTTTCACCGTATTCTTTGAATGTCTTAATATACCTCTTTTCTGTCTACTTGGCAACATACTAATTAAAGGGATAGTTCACCCAAATTACAAAATGACATTGGTTTCCTTACCCTGTAAGCAGTATATGGACAAGGTATGACAGCGATCCGTGCTTTGATTTAGTTTCCATGGTATTGTTTCCAGATTTTAGCATTTGTGGCACATATCCATTTAAAGTCATGAGACCGATTTTATTAGCTTTTTCATGTTCAAATAATTTATAAGTGACTTCATGGAACTTCACAATACATTTCTGATACTTTTGGATGATTTGGACGTGATGTGTGAAAAAATGCTAATATCAGTCCCATGACTTGAAGCAACTTTGTGTCACAAATGCTAAAACATTAGCATTTGTAAACGGTTCCTTTGGAAACGAAACCAAAGCATGGATTGTTGTCATACCTTATCCATAGACTGTTTACAGGGTAAGGAAACTAATATGTCATTTGGATGAACTATCCCTTTGAGACATGTGAGCAGATATATTTGGCTGCTAGATTAATTGTTTTTAAACAACATACAGTATTTCTTGTTATGATACAGACTTTATAAGATGCATCCATTTGATTTAGTAGTAGCACTTCAACTACGGTAATACTTGAGTGTTTTGAACGTTTTATATTTCAAGTTGTCAATACTTTTAATGCAGTATTCTACGGTTGTTTGAAATAACCTTACATACTGTTCTTTGTTTGAGACTGGAGAACACAATGTTACTGTGCCAGAGGCCTGTTAATACATCTTCTCTATGTTGGCTTTTTTTTTTTTACTTTCGATTGCCTCTGAAAGTTATTGTTGTGTTCAGTTAGGAGTATGGCTTTTCTGGGATCAACATGATCAACCTTCTGGCAATTTACGCTCTGTCTTACTGCAAGGCTACATGGGAGATTAATAAAAGTTAGTTTGCTAAAAATGACAGCAAGAGCAGTAAGCCCAAATGTGGCATGACTGGTATTACTACACTACATCCGGATTTGATCATTGGTCATTGATTGCTGTGGAGTGTTCATAACTTTCCACAGGGATTGATTTGTCTGTTAACTTTCCAATCAGCATGTTTCCAAAGGGAATTTGAATCATTTACTTTGAGTATAAACCAAACTTTAGAAGTTTAAAAATGTTTCACTACTTACTTTTCATTTATTGTTGGTATGTAATGCATACATTACATTATATATCTTAGATGTGTTCGGAATTTATCACTAACTTTCTAATATCGGCGCTCATTGAATTTAAGGCTAAAGTCAATACAGTACTTGCAGAATAATTACCTAGCTATAGATAACATGGCCTTAAAGTTGACTTTATTATAATTTTAATGCAAGTTAAGAGTTCAGGAGCTGTACAAAAAATGTATTCTTTTCATACTGATAATGATATGAATATCCTTAGTTGGCACTACACTGCAGGGGTAGCCATCTGAAGCCTAACAGAAAATATGTAGCCTTTTCTTCTTGTTTTGCACCAGTCAATGGAAACATTTCAGGATGGCAACACCAAACGTTTGACATTTTGAAAACTGATTATATTTCCACGAACACATAGAAACCTACTTCATACTCATGGGCTATATCCTCCTAACTGATTGCACACTTGTCATTCCCAATATTTGTGCAGACTGTCTGCCTAAGTAGGTACAGTTTGTGTTCAATTTGTTCCTGACTTGTACACTTCTCTCTCTTAGAATGTCATGTCTTACATTTTTTATTTGAGTGTAATGGCAAAGGTGTCATACCTTCCTTTGGATAAATATTTCTCCTAGTTTAGCTGGCACCCCTCTTTCTGTGGAAAGGGTGCCAGCTAAATTAGCTGTCCTTTTATTAACTCAACTGTGTGTCTCTAACCTCCGGTTCACCCTCCCACAGGTTTCGTTGTTTGTTTTAGAAAGGCTTTTACTGTTCTTATCTAATCCAATACTCTTTATGTAGGAAAACCTTTATGTCAGTCTTTAGACACAGTTCACCATTGAAATAAAAATTTCAAACAAATAGACTACAGAGATGTTTTGATTGTGTTAGCAGCACAGAGACTGTAATGAGGTCATGTAATGAAATACCTGCAGGGAAAGAGTTTTCCTCCCATCAGAAATCACTTTGGCTAACTACCTTTTTATAAATGTGTGACCACACAATGTGTGGAAACAGCTTGGCGTCTACCGGAGGGACATTCAACTGTTTAACCTGTTATGAACAGCTGTGGGGGACACCGTGGCACATCGAAATGGATCTTAAATCAGCTTGACCTCTTGGTGTTTGCCTTTTGGAGATTTTGAGATCTGAGAATCATAGACTCCCATTCCCCATGACTAGAAAGGGTTTGTGGGAGGTTCTTAAAAATGACAAGGCTTTTCCTAGTCATTCTTGTTTGGGGTTGTGAAGTAAGAAGCACCTAACAAGATTGGATCTATTGTGAGTAAATTAATATAGACCTCCTATCAGGCCTTTTAGGATTTAACACCTTGTATAATGTGTGTTGCCCAGAAGCTCTGTGTCACATGGTGCACTAGGCCTTGTTGCTAAACATGATAGCATTGTTCTGTCCTTGCAGCCTAAGGTCATGCCCAATGCTATTTGTGGCATTTGCCAGAAGGGTAAGGAGTCCAACAAAGAAGGAAAGCCAGAAGCTCTCATTCACTGCTCACAGTGCAAGAACAGTGGTAAGTGGAACTGCTTGTTTTTTTTATTAAAACTGACAAATTGCACAGGCTTGTTCATAATGACCATAACGCCTCTAAGATATGAGCAACAGAACTTAATCTGAATTGTTGGGATCACAAATTGGAATTATACAGTGTGTTTTGGAGAAGTGCTGTGGTGTGTGTGTGTTTGTGTCCGTCCCAGCTCACCCATCATGCCTGGACATGAGTGAGGAGCTGGTGGGTCTGATTAAGACCTACCCGTGGCAGTGCATGGAGTGTAAGACGTGCACGGTGTGTAAGCATCCCCATCACGAGGAGGAGATGATGTTCTGTGACACGTGTGACCGGGGCTTCCACTCCTTCTGCGTGGGCCTGGACTCCATCCCTCTAGGTGAGCTCTCGCTCTGGGTCTGTTCAAATACTTTAAGGATGTATCATTCCTTCTTTCCTTGGTGAAACCTTTGTGATGGAATTGTTGCTTACGCCTATCAATATGTATTAGATCAGTGATTACTTGAAGGATGGAAGGGGGAGGGTATAAGAAAAAGAATCTCTGTCTTTCTCTCTCATTGTAGCTAATGTAGTCTTTTATGGAGTTTTGGGGTGATTTGAATTTCTGGTTTTATGTGAAAATAACATTAATTTGCATAGCCATCTGAACTTGGTGAATAATGCTAAATTAGAAATCTGTTTTTAGAGTTTTCCAAGACTGGCATTTAAGATTTTTTTTTGTGCAGTCAAGAAGGGTTGTGTGTTACCTCAACTTGCTATAATTAGCGTTGCTGCAAATGAAACACCAGAAAGTTCATGTTCGGAATCTGGTCAAAATGCTTTAGAAGTGTTGAAATCAAATGTCAGAAAGTGCTGGTCTTAAATGCCTTTTAGTCTGATGGATCCCACAATGCAGTCTGTTTTCTAGCCTTTGGGTTGATGTTACGTATTACAGCTGGTCCACATGGTTTTTCTCCTCAGGTTGCTGGGTTTGTGAGTGTTGCAACAAGGAGTCCTCAACCCCCAAGAAGAAAAGAGGAAGAAAAAAACAACAAAAGTCTAAATCTGCATATAAATAGAATGTGATCAAATCAATAAGCTAACTGTTTTGATACTTTTTGTACTTTAGAATGTGTTAAGATTAAGTTTTGTAATCCTGTGTATATATATATATGGATTTCCTTTGTCTTAATTATATTTGAAATGTCATTGCCACTGAAGTAAAACATTTTTTGCCAGTAAATGTTTAAATTATTTAACCCATGACTGCCCTGAAGTTTAATTAAAACACAGATGATGTCCCTAAAATGCCCTTCCTACCATTGTGCCCCAATAACTTCTCATCAAAGTGGTGCCACCTAATACTCTAAATTACAATAGAACTCTAAATCAATCACATGTTGTTGTTGTGACATGTCTAAGAACACAGTCAATACATCCACACATACAACAGGCACCACAATAGCTGCTCATGCGTAAGGACTGGCTTAAGTGTGACCAATTAGTCACTTGGAGAGGTGGCCTTGTGTAGCATCTTAACAGCTCTGTTCAGGTGAGAGCCAAAGAGATCAGTTTGCCTCTTATGGTCCCTTTGGGCCCTGGTGTGAAGTCTTATAGCAGCTGCCACGTGGCGACCAGGTAGACTACACTAAGAGAGAGACGTACGCAGCTCCCTGTCATCTGATAGGTGAGAGTGTGGAGTACAATAGGCAGTTGGAAGCAGGAGCAAGACACTAACGATACGCGTGTGAACGCTCGCCGCATGGCATAGAAAGGTCAGTGTTCCACTCAACAACCGCAGTTTTTTTATTTTTTTTAGGAGCCCATTCAGTTAACATATCGACGTTCAACAACTGAAGCCTGYCTTGTTCTGTTGTGAACTTGTATAAATTGCACTCTTATTTGCCATGTATATGAGCCAACAGTTGAAATTAGATACTTTCTATCATCTGGGCAAGAAGAGGAATGCCATTTTAGGCATGCTGGTCTAAACCTGGAGAGCAGTAAGAACTTGCTGTGCTTTAGCCTTAATGACCACTAGATGGAAACCAAAAGCTTTTGGTTGAGTCATCTTTGCTCTCTGTCAATATCCCTGGTTGGTATGAAGATGCTGTATAGTGAACAAATACCATATTCAATAGTGTGAAAGATTCTTGCTCTTGAAGGTTTGCACCAGAAGTTGTACCAGTTTGCGCTTTGTATTTAGGAAATAATAATAAATAATAATGTTGCTTCGATGTTCGGGAACACAACAAACCAATGTTCTGGGGAGAAGATGTGTTCCTAACCAGTGAGACAATATTCTGGGGAGAAGATGTGTTCCTAACCAGTGAGACAATATTCTGGGGAGAAGAGTGTTCCTAACCAGTGAGACATAGTCATGGGGAGAAGATGTTTCCTAACCAGTTGAGACAATATTCTGGGGAGAAGATGTGTTCCTAACCAGTGAGACAATATTCTGGGGGAAATAAATGTTCCTAACCAGTTGGTCAATGTTTGGGAGCACAGCAAACCAATGTTTTGGGGAGATGTACCTAACCAGTGAGCCAATGTTTGCAACCTTTTTGTTGGGAAATTCGATGGAACCTTTTGGAAATTAATAATTGTTCCGTTTTTATTCACTGCAGACTTCTTTATTGCTGTCAGATGTCAAAGCGATCTCTTGGGTAAATGATTTTCAGCATAACATGTGAAACTCAGATTTTTTTATTGCAGTCTTCCAGACTGTATTACCCTGGAGTCTCATTGGCCTACTGAAATAAGGACGTCCTTCACAAGTTGTCTTTATGACCAGGATTTATGGACAGACTCTGGGACACACTTTATAAAGTGGGAGTGAAAGTCCCATCTTTTTTGATAGATTGACACACTTTTATGTGTTAAAATACTTTTAAACAATGTGTCATGAAATAAAACTGATCCTCTCATAAAGCCAACAGCAGCTGTCAGAGAGATAACAGCCTGTGGCTGTCTGAGCCTTGCTGGTTGTGAGAAACTACCAGGCTGTATCACTCCTCTGGCTTGCATCTTCCTCTTGGGTCAAAGCCAACACTGGATCACTTGCTACTATGTATTTTATTTTATTTACCTTTTTTTTTAACTAGGCAAGTCAGTTAAGAACAGATTCTTATTTACAATGACAGCTTGGGAACAGTGGGTTAACTGCCTTGTTCAGGGGCAGAATGACAGATTTTTACCTTGTCAGCTCTGGGGTTTTGAACTAGCAACCTTTCGGTTACTGGCCCAACGCTCTAACCACTAGGCTACCTGCCACCCCATCAATTATTGTATCAATTATTAATCGGGTAAGCTCATGGAAAATACAAACACTTTAGGGCTTTTAAATTAAAAGGCCCCTCTGCTGTTTTGACTTGCGGTGGATAGCCAGACTGTTAAACCAGGTGTAATGGTCCTCTCTTGTTGCCAGGCTGTTAAACCAGGTGTAATGGTCCTCTCTTGTTGCCAGGCTGTTAAACCAGGTGTAAATGGTCCTCTCTTGTTGCCAGGCGTTTAAACCAGGTGTAATGGGCCTCGCTTGTTGCCAGGCTGTTAAACAGGTGTAATGGTCCTC
>NC_036858.1:68109132-68135483 GCF_002910315.2 Salvelinus sp. IW2-2015 | reverse complement strand
CCACAGGACCTAGACAGGGGTTCTCCAGTAGTCACCCAGAACCTAGACAGGGGGTTCTCCAGTATCACCCCACAGGACCATAGACAGGGGTTTCTCCAGTAGTCACAGCCTACAGTCCAGTGTCACACCTAGACAGGGTTCATCCAGTAGTCACACCACAGGACCTAGACAGGGGTTCTCCAGTAGTCACCCACAGGACCTAGACAGGGGTTCTCCAGTAGTCACCCACAGGACCTAGACAGGGGTTCTCCAGTAGTCACCCACAGGACCTAGACAGGGGTTTTCCAGTAGTCACCTACAGGACCTAGACAGGGGTTCTCCAGTAGTCACCACTCACTGCTTCGACCAACAGCTGGCTACAGCTGCTCTCCGGTTGTGCTTGAGTGAGGTAAGTGACTGGCTGCACAGACAGGTCCAGTAACCCTGCACAGCCAACACTTACAAAGAATCTTTGCACAAGGTCCCCCTCAGCAGGGAAGACTGCAGATGTTTTGTTCAGCACTGGTGGCCACTTCACCCCTTTAGTTTTGCAGCCTGTATCAGTTAGTGTGAAATTCACTCCGGTGTCAGTTTAGACCTTATGGACTGAATCCTGGACTTTAGCAGCAGCATGATATAACTGAATACCACCTGTACTGTAATGTCCACTGTTTAATCAAATTTCTTTTTAGTATACACTATATTCCTCAGTGTGTTAAATGCGTGTTAATTTTGGGGCAGCTGTAAAATGGGAGTTGTTTATAGTTAGTATCGGTATAAGCAATAAACACCTTGATGTGCTGTCCGGCCTGTCAGTGACGACCTCCCCTTTCGCCTGTTCCTCCACAGTGTGGTAACGAGGGCTGTGATAAGTTCGACTTTGATGTAAACCCTGTTCTCTCTGCTGAGTGTCTGTGCTGCTGCGTTAGGGGTGGGCTGGCAGGCTTAATTTTACAGCTCATTCCAGTTTCTTCGGCCTCTGGAACAGTTTCACAGTCCTGTTTGGAACAGTGGGCCCGCTTTGTCACTGAGCTGCTGAAGCACCTCTGGGGCGCCCTGTGATTGAAGACAACATATGGACAATGCCCTCCCTTCCTGTTTCAAAGGAATGTTGTTCGGGCTGGGTGGACTCCTGGGAAAGGGAGTGCTACCTTTGACCTCTGGAATCACTCATTTACCCTGGGCCCAGCGAGAAGATGATGGGGTCTGCAGGAAGGGATGCAGCCAACCAGCTGTCACTAGAAACTCCCAGTGTTTCTGTGGCCATTCTCAGGGAGGAAGGCAGACCCTTCTGAGGGCAGAGCAGAGCAACATGGCCAAAGCATTTGCCTGACGATCTGTGTTAGCCATTTCTATAGCTGCCTTCTACAATGCGGATTGTAGGCTTTTGGTACAAACTGTGAAGCCATGATGGGGTAGAGATAACAATATGTATGGGTATGCTGTTTTATTGGTGTTTTATGTGAAATGTAGTGCATTTCTCTAGTTTGTTTCATGGCTGTATTTCTAGAATTATTTGTGTTGCAGCCAGCTTGAGGTTTGTGTTGCAGCCAGCTTGAGGTTTGTGTTGCAGCCAGCTTGAGGTTTGTGTTGTCCCAACAACAACAAAAAATCTKTTTTGGGATGCATTTCTCTTTCTCTGTCCTCTCTCACTTTACAATCCCCGTTACAGTCCTTGTTACAATCCCTGTTACAGTCCCCCGAATAGGCAGCTGTGGGTTTGACACCACATCCCAGACCTGTATCTGTCTGTGCACTAATTCAAGTAGCAACTATTTACGGACATCATCCGCCAACCTACCGTTTCTGATGTGTCTGTCTGTCAGTGGGCTGGGTGTGGGCAGAAACCTGAGTCGTTTACACAGTTCTCCAAACTATCCCCTGATAAGGAATAGGGGATTATCATCCCTGACCCTGACCTGTTTGCTATGAGTTACCTGTTGTTTTCAATTGTTACTGATATTTAAAATACAGAAAACATTGTGGAGACATAGGAGAGGAGCACTTCTTTTGGTTATAGGTGTGTGATGTGAATGTTTCGTCATAGATGTATACTGTGAGGTGATGTTTCGTCATAGGTGTATACTTGTGAGGTGATGTTTCGTCATAGGTGTATACTGTGAAGTGATGTTTCGTCATAGGTGTATACTGTGAGGTGATGTTTCGTCATAGTGTTAGCTGTGAGGTGATGTGTTCGTCATAGGGTGTTACGTGTGAAGTGATGTTTCGTCAATAGGTGTATACTGTGAGTGATGTTTTCGTATAGTGTAACTGTGAGGTATGTTTACGTCATAGGTGATATACTGTGAGGTGATATTTTTTCATCATAGGTGTATACTGTGAGGTGATGTTTCGTCATAGGGTATACTGTGGAGGTGATGTTTCGTCATAGGTGTATACTGTGAGGTGATGTTTCGTCATAGGTGTATGCTGTGGAGTGATGTTTCATCATGGGATGAAATAGAACAGAACTTAATGCTGGATTGTGAACAATGCCGAAAAGCCTTTGTTCAAAAAAACTTCCTGAAGGCACTTTCATATAGTGAAAACATTTCTACAGAACATATTGGGAAGTCAGCAATATAATGGGAATTATTTATTGATTACTGCATTGTTTGGTTTAGAGCGTGCAAGAAAGCCATTTCACTGTACTTGTGCATGTGACATTGAAATGTGTCTATAAGGCCCCTAAACCCCTGTAACTGTATTAGTTCAGGTTTGGATACCTAAACTGTTGTGAGACAGGATGAGTAATATATTTATAGTTGGACAGGGTCGAGGGGTTTACGTTTGACACATGCTGGTTGATTTGAATAAATGGTCACCGGTGTCTGCGGCTACTGCAGAATGTTTTCCAACCCAATAAACAGTTTAATCTACAGTAGGCTACCAGTGAATCTGGTATGTGGTACGGTTCATCCACAAGCAATGAAAATACTTTTATCTTTCATGTGCATGGTAAAACAGGCTTCTGTGGGTCAATGACATGATTACTGTTGGAATAACAGAGTGTAGAAAAACATGTAACTGGGCTGGGATCAAAACACTGGGCTGGGATCAAAACACTGGGCTGGGATCAAAATGCTCAGCTGGGATCAAAACACTGGACTGGGATCAAAACACTGGGCTGGGATTAAAATGCTCGCCTTGGATCAAAACGCTCGGCTGGGATCAAAACGCTCGGCTGGGATCAAAACACTGGGCTGGGATCAAAACGCTTGGCTGGGATCAAAACGCTCGGCTGGGATCAAAACACTGGGCTGGGATCAAAACGCTGGACTGGGATCAAAACACTGGGCCCGGGATCAAAACACTGGGCCCGGGACTAAAACGCTGGGCCGGGATGCAAAAGAAGGCGCCAAACAGAGAGGGCTACCTCGCTTCTAGTATTTAGTTTTTTATGTATTATTTCTTACATTGTTAGCCCAGAAAATCTTAAGTGTAATTACATACAGCCGGGAAGAACTATTGATATCATTGCGACATCAACTTATCAGCACTACGACCAGGAATACAACTTTCCCGAAGCAGATACTTTGTCCGAACCAACCTAGGGCATTGAACTAATTCCAGAGGCTGACCCAAAACAAACACCGCCGGAGAAGCGTTCTTCTGGTCAGACTTCTGAGGCGCGCCAACCACCCACCGCTTCAGAGTATATTACTCGCAAATGTCCAATCTCTAGATAACAAGGTAGACGAAATTAGGGCAAGCGTTGCTTTCCAAGAGAGACATCAGGTATTGCAACATACTCTGTTTCACGGAAAACATGGATCTTCCGGGATATGTTGTCGGAGTCGGTAGAGCCACCTGGATTCTTTGTGCGTCCGCACCGACAGGAATAAACATGTGTCCCAGGAAGAAGAAGGCGGGGGGTGTGTTTACGGACATATTCAATCTCTCCTATCCAGTCTGCTGTCCCCACATGCTTCAAGATGGCCATCATTGTTCCTGTACCCAAGAAGGCAAAGGAACTAAAGGACTATCGCTCCGTAGCACTCACTTCTGTCTTTTGAGAGACTAGTCAAGGATCATATCACCTCCACCTTACCTGTCACCCTAGACCCACTTCAATTTGCTTACTGCCACTATAGGTCCACAGACGATGAAATCGCCATCACACTGCACACTGCCCCATCCATCTGGACAAAGAGGAATACCTATGTAAAATGCTGTTCAGTGACTATAGCGCAGCATTCAACACCATAGTACCCTCCAAGCTCATCATTAAGCTTGAGGCCCCACCCTGTGCACCCCACCCTGTGCAAATTGGGTCCTGGACTTCCTGACCGGCCGCCCCCAGGTGGTGAAGGTAGGAAACAACATCTCCACTTCGCTGATCCTCAACACTGGGGCCCCACAAGGGTGCGTGCTCAGCCCCCTCCAGTACATGACCATATGAACATTCTCCCAATCTTCTTCTGGATCATCCAAATGCTCTCTAGAAAACTTCAGACGGGCCTGGACATGTACTGGCTTAAGCAGGGGGACACGTCTGGCACTGCAGGATTTGAGTCCTGGCGGCGTTGTGTGTTACTGATTGTAGGCTTTGTTACTTTGGTCCCAGCTCTCTGCAGGTCATTCACTAGGTCCCCCCGTGTGGTTCTGGGATTTTTGCTCACCGTTCTTGTGATCATTTTGACCCCACGGGGTGAGTTCTTGCGTGGAGCCCCAGATCGAGGGAGATTATCAGTGGTCTTGTACGTCTTCCATTTCCTAATAATTGCTCCCACAGTTGATTTCTTCAAACCAAGCTGCTTACCTATTGCAGATTCAGTCTTCCAGCCTGGTGCAGGTCTACAATTTTGTTTCTGGTGTCTTTGACAGCTCTTTGGTCTTGGCCATAGTGGAGTTTGGAGTGTGACTGTTTGAGGTTGTGACAGGTGTCTTTTATACTGATAACAAGTTCAAACAGGTGCCATAATACAGGTAACGAGTTGAGGACAGAGGAGCCTCTTAAAGAAGAAGTTACAGGTCTGTGAGAGCCAGAAATCTTGCTTGTTTGTAGGTGACCAAATACTTATTTTCCACCATAATTTGCAAATAAATTCATTAGAAATCCTACAATGTGATTTTCTGGATTTTTTTTCTCATTTTGTCTGTCATAGTTGAAGTGTACCTATGATGAAAATTACAGGCCTCTCTCATCTTTTTAAGTGGAAGAACTTGCACAATTGGTGGCTGACTAAATACTTTTTTGCCCCACTGTATATACTGTATTTTATACCATCTATTGCATCTTACCCATGACGCTCTGTCAATGCTCATCCATATATGTATATGTATATATTCTTATTCCATTCCTTTACTTAGATTTGTGTGTATTAGATAGTTGTTGTGGAATTGTTAGATATTGCTGCACTTTCGGAACTAGAAGCACAAGCATTTCGCTACACTCGCAATAACATCTGCTAACCATGTATTTGTGACCAATATTTGATTTGATTCGAAACGCTGAGCCGGGATCAAAATTCTGGGCCGGGACCAAATTGCTTTGCCGGGACCAAAATGCTGGTCCGGGACCAAAACGCTGGGCCCGGATCAAAATGCTGGTCCGGGACCAAAACACTGGGCTGGAAAGTAAAGTAAACAAGCAAACAAAAACACACAAACATACAGGTAAATGCCAAAAATACAGGAACCGCCAACAAAGTGTCTAAATAGGGCGTTGGGCCACCACGAGCCAGAACAGCTTCAATGCACATTGACATCAATTCTACAAGTGTCTGGAACGCTAGTGGAGGGATGTGACACCATTCTTCCACAAGAAATTTCATAATTTGGTGTTTTGTTGAGGTGGAGGAAAACGCTGTCTCAGGCACCTCTCCAGAATCTCGCATAAGTGTTCAATTGTGTTGAGATCTGGTGACTGAGACGGCATTGGCATATGGTTTACATAGTTTTCATGCTCATCAACCATTCAGTGAACTCTCGTCCTATGTGGGCATAGACATGGTAGCCAAAATAATGGCCTGCCAAGCATTTTTATCAATGACCCTAAGCATGATAGGATGTCAACTGCTTAATTAACTCAGGAACCACACCGATGTGGAAGCACCTACTTTCAATATACTTTATATCCTTCATTTACTTAAATGTTTCCATTATTTTGTCAGTTACCTGTATGTCAAGATGTCACAGAGGGGTGGAGAAATAGGAGAAGGCGTAGTTACTCTCCAAGAGGGACAATGCCTTATACAATAATACTGTATCACATCTGTAGGAGCAATTAAAGCAAATAACAAATATAGCTCTTGAATGTCTTGGATGTTTTTCATTTATATGAAATACATTCAATGTTTGAAAAGTATGTATTCATAAACTCTGTAGCAGTATTTTCAAAGTGAAAATTAACCTTTGGCCATTTACTGAGTTTAGATCAAAATAGATCCAACAACGGTCTGATTTTCAGCCTGAGAACACCCTTCATCCAGTTAGTCTTTCAGAGAAAGAAGTGACCAAACAGAAGCGCTCTGGTGTGGTGTGGCTGAGGCCGGGTGGCCAAAGGGGGCGGTTCCCCTTCGAGCAGGCCACTGTGGTGAGAGTGAGGCGCCATAGACAGGGGCTGGAGACCCACTGAGAAGAGAGAAAACATTCAGTGGCCCTGTCTGACACCAGGGGTCAGGGGTTCAGCCCCAGCCACTGTAGGAAGCTTAGAAGGCAGGGCCCTCTTCCCGCTCCCCCCAGCGCCATCATTTTGAAGCCGGAGCAGCTGGCCGGTGTCAGGAGTTACAAAGGGCCATCTGTGCAGAGAGAACTGTCCCAACCATTCCTTCGCTCGCTACTTCATTAAACTTTCCACTTCATAAACCCAATCGGGCCAGCTCGCTGTCGCTGGCCAGCGTGTGGGCCACGCTCCCCAACTTTTTTTCCCAGGACTCACTCGGACAGTCCACATTGCCAACTATAAACAAGTGACAAGCCGCTTTTTCCCATCCTGAGCTGTTTTCTCTATTTGGCCAGTAGGAATAAAAACAAAACAACTTTTATTGGCGGAATTTTAAGATCAAAATAAATACATTTTGATATAAAGAAAACAAGTTGGAACTGTGTGTACTGAAGTGACTTTGCAAATATAGCTGCGAGCAGCAATGCACGGGGTTCACAGGGTGACAGAAAGGACACGATCCGTTGGATAACAAAACAAGCAGTGAAAGCGTTTATCTCTTAATACCCCAAGGATGATGCAAGTGAAGTTTAGTCTAGTGCTGTAAGTTATAACCCTGCCCAAGTACTTCCAGTTCATGTTTTCTAATACGGCAGCAATAGTGCAGATAATAATCCCAATATTTAGTTTCAGTTATAATTATTTATTTTAATCTTAGAAAATACCCTTGTTTCGCAGCTCTTTCATATTGGACAATGTCAACATTGTAATACAAATATTTCACAATGTTTGTTAATCTGTTTGTGTATATGATTTAAATCCAAGTTGGTACACTCCACATTAGTGTTCCAAAATACTTCAATACACTCTCACAGCTGTAATATGGTAGGATTCCGGTTTATACATTTCCTGAATAAAATATCCACTTTTCACTACAACAATATGTGATTATACAGATATACTAATCACAATATTTCACATTGTTTGTCTGCATAATTTAAATCTAATATTAATTTGCATGAGACAAAGTCAACTTGATAAATAGTCATTGCTCTAGTATCCTATGGTGCCAATGACATCTATAGAAGCACCAACTGTTCTGGTGCAGCCACCTAAGGTTGCAGTTACTTTATATTCCCTCACCTTCTAAGGACACATACAAAAGGTTTACATACAAAWTTTCATGGACCCATGTCAATCGGTTCAGTTCTTACAGCCCTGGAGTGATATGGTGCCATCTAGTGATGTAGCTTGGCCGTCTTTGAATGCAGCAACTAATCATCCTCAAATTCATTAGAGGCTAATTCATTGAGTCTATATACCAAATCTGGAGTCCATTTTACTTATGGTTCATGAGAAGAAGATTTTTAAAGTATTTTTTAGCATTTGTGCTAACGTGCATCTATAGGTACAGTGCAGCCATATTTGAATGCAGCAACTATTTTGAGAAGATTATTTTTATCATTAGCGTAACATATGCAAAGAATGAGTTGTTAATAGTCTCTTTTGTTTTTTGAGATATCAATACCTAATTCAGTGACAAGTTTCAAGTTGATAGCCCACTGTAGAGTGGATTTACAGTGGACAAGTATAATCTGATAATTTTTTGTTCAATAACGCCATCTATTGACCCTTAGCTTTTCTCAAACTATGTTAAGACATGTCCCATGGCCCTACCTTCTGAATTTGGTGTCATTTGGTCCTATGGTTCATGAGAAGAATATTATTTAAACTATTTGTTGCATATTTTAGCATATTAGCATTTGTGCTAATATGCATCTACTGGTATAGTGTGGCCATCTTTGAATGCATCAATGTCATTTTCTCAAACTCTTTAGGGACTATTGTGATGAGTCCAAATAGTCCCTAAAGACTATTTGGAGTGAATCTGACTTTTAGGCAGTGAGAAGAAGATTTTGTATTATTATTTTAAGCATTAGCATTACATAGTCAAAAAAGTGAATTGTTAATAGTTTCCTTTTTTAAAGATATCAATGCCAAACTTAGCATGGTTTTGATGACCCTAAAACGTTTCACGTTGATAAGCCATTGTGGAGTTGATTTACAAATTATTTAAATGGACTTTTAAAATCTGATTTCCTTATTTATCAATAACTCAGCAATTTCTTAACTAATCCCTTAACTGTACCATGGGCCAACATACAACATGTTTGGTGTTATTTGGACTTACAGTTCATGAGAATACGTTTTTCAAAGGTTTTCCAAAATGTCCAAGATGGAGGAAAATCTATCCTGACGAACCTTATGGGTCCTTAAGGCAAATTCGTTCCGCATGAGGAAAGACATCTACATACAAAGTTTCAAGTCTCTAGGTCAAACGGGGCGGTAGAAAATAGGGTTTAAGTGAGACTGCTTATAACAGCGCCACCGGTAGGCCAATCGGTGCCATTCTTTTTGACCAAGTTACTCATGGTGCTCTATTTTCGGCTGGAGTTAAGGCGGCGCTAGTGTCAAACACACGTTAGTTTGCAATTCTGTCATGTAAAAACTGGCTCGCTGGCATTTTCCAGCCCTAATGCCAGGTTCAGCAATTTACCTTTCTAACAGCAGCACATTTGCGCTCAGATGGGAGGGGTGGAAATATTTGTGTCGTGTCCTTAAAAACAAGATCAAAAGTGTTAATTTCAGGCAGTGCAGGTAGGGATATTTAAGACTAACCAAAAGCTGGTTTTAGCAGTAATGCAGTTGGTTATGGCATGAAATTTGACACAAGAAACAGCCTATACAGCCATGACGCACAATGCCCATATGCGCATGTAACAATATATGATTTGGTGCCTGTATATTTTGTATTTAGAAACATACAACACTAATGTTTTTCCCCCATTTCATTTTATTTGATTAAAAACCAAGCATAGCCTCCCCTCCTCTCAATGAACTATGTTTTCTTTTTGTCCTGCACAATGTAAACAAGTAGGCTAGTCAAGACCAACACTAAAGTGTTTGGCTCGTGAGACCGCTTGGAAATATATCTTAATCACCAAAGTTTTATTAAAATATCAAGTTTGATAGGAGCAAAACAGTGAGCTAATATTTCCTTTTTATCTATGTATTGTAGTCAGGCCTACATTATTTTAGCCAGTCGTTGGACGTGCGTAAAACCCCTTCCATGATGTAGGCTAAACGTGTCCATGCCCATCATGAAACAAGAGATGAGAGCCTCTGTGAATACCGGTGAACCTTGTATTTAGAAGTTATTTTACTGAACAATTGTTTGTTTTCCATTTCATATTTTTAAAACCCAAGCCCTCCGTAGTATATACTTAACCTAGGCTCACTATACCGAAGGCTGGTTCAACAGCAATGCGTCATGTCTTTTTTTATGCTGGTGATTTTATMATATAATTACATTTTACATGTAATCTCCTTCTTRGTAAAATAGCCCATACACAGCCTGGAGGTATGTTGGGTCATTGTTCTGTTGAAAAACTAATTATAGTCCCACTAAGCCCAAACCAGATGGGATGGCGTATCGCTGCAGAATGCTGTGGTAGGCATGCTGGTTAAGTGCCTTGAATTCTAAATAAATCACACACASTGTCACCAACAAAGCACCCCCAAACCATAATTCCTCCTCCTCCATGCTTTACGGTGGGAAATACACATGCGGAGATCATCCGTTCACCGACTCCGCATCTCACAAAGACACTGTGGTTGGAACCAAAAATCTCAAATTTAGACTCCAGACCAAAGGACAAATTTCCACCGGTCTAATGTCCATTGCTCGTGTTTCTTGGCCCAAGCAAGTCTCTTCTTCTTATTGGTGTCCTTTAGTGGTTGTTTCTTTCCAGCAATTGGACCATAAAGGCCTGATTCACGCCGTCTCCTCTGTACAGTTGATGTTGAGATGTGTCTGTTACTTGAACTCTGTGATTTTATTTATTTGGGCTGCAATTTCTGAGGCTGGTAACTCTAATGAACTTATCCTCTACATCAGAGGTAACTCTGGGTCTTCCATTCCTGTGGCGGTCCTCATGATAGCCAGTTTCATCATAGCGATTGATGGGTTTTGCAACTGCACTTGAAGAAACTTGAAAAGTTCTTGAAATATTCTGTATTGACTGACCTTCTTGCCTTGTAGTAATGATGGACTGTCGTTTCTCTTTGCTTATTTGAGCTGTTCTGGTTTATTTGAACTGTTCTGGTTTATTTGAGCTGTTCTGGTTTATTTGAGCTGTTCTGGTTTATTTGAGCTGTTAGGTTTGTTAAAATAGAGCCCATGGCCTCTAGTTTCTGTGTGCCAAATGATATATATTTTTTACCAATCTATTCTGGATTTACATGTCAAGAAAAAAAATCCAAGATTACAATAGGTTTTACAGCTTTGCTTTGAACCCCCTAATTACATCAAAGACTTCAATTGCATTGGATATACAGTATATTTAAGAAACTACATGATGCAATTTGTCTTAGAAATGCTATGGCTCTATCTATTACATGGCGTCATCTTCCTGTTTTAAAAATGTGGAACTAAAGTGTATGTTCTGTTATGCACCTTAATTACCAGATGTATTTAGAACCCTAAAATGTCTGTTTAGAAAAAGTGGAGAAGATATAATGTGTATGAACAAGTATAGACTTTCATATAATTTTTGGTTAGTTAAATACCTATACACCTGGTGGTGGTCAGTGTGGCTTAAAACCAATGACAAGACAGAATGGAGGAGAGGGTGCAGGCAGCGATTTGGAACAGGGCCCCCAGACAGTGAGTCCAACATTGTTCCCTGGTGTTGAAACAGTTAAGTTGGTAACAAGCGTGGCGGTTGGAAAGGGTTGGCTCAGGATATGAGAGGGAAATGGCCTGAGTAAGGAAAGACTCGTTCTCAACTCGCTCAAATAGGAAATGGGCACTGATTCCAAGGAAATGGTCTGTGTTCCTGACTAATCATTTGGGCAGGCCTTCTACTGTGATCCAGCCTCTTCCTCCAGCAGTGCTGTCTGTGTGTCTATCTGTCTGTTTGGACAGCACTGTGGAGCAGGGGCAGGGGGCAGGAACAATACAGGTCACAGAGGAGAGGGGGCAGGAACAGCACAGGTCACAGGGGAGAGGAGGGGGCAGGAACAGCACAGGTCACAGGGGAGAGAAGAGGAGGGGCAGGAGGAGCACAGGTCACAGACGAGAGGAGAGAGGAGAGGAGGGGGCAGGAACAGCACAGGTCAGATCAGGAGAGGCAGGAACAGCACAGGTACAGAGGAGAGTAGAGGAGAGGGCAGGAACAGCACAGTGTCACAGAGGAGAGTAGAGGAGAGGGCAGGAACAGCACAGGTCACAGAGGAGAGTAGAGGAGAGGGCAGGAACAGCACAGGTCACAGAGGAGAGTAGAGTACAGGAGAGGGCAGGAACAGCACAGGTCACAGAGGAGAGTAGAGGAGAGGCAGGAACAGCACAGGTCACAGAGGAGAGTAGAGTAGAGGAGAGGGCAGGAACAGCACAGGTCACAGAGAGAGTAGAGAGAGGGCAGGAACAGCACAGTCACAGAGGAGAGGAGAGGGCAGGAACAGCACAGGTCACAGAGGAGAGTAGAGTAGTGCTCACGAGCCAAAAGTGTTCCCCATTTTATGTGTACTACGTCATCCTTTTCGTATGATATCCTACATCCATGATAGGGCGTATGATATGCGACATACATGATAGGCTCGTATGATATGCTACATGATAGGCTCGTATGATATGCTACATACATGATATGCTCGTATGATATGCTACCAATCCAATTTGTACTACATGTTATAATATCCTGGTAATAACCCTATAGGGTAATATGCTGGAGTGCATCTTTAACCCTATAGGGTAAGATCTGGAGTGCATATTTAACCCTTAGGGTAATATGCTGGAGTGCATCTTTAACCCTATAGGGTAATAACTGGAGTGCATATTTTAACCCTATAGGGTAATATGCTGGAGTGCATCTTTAACCCTATAGGGTAATATCCTGGAGTGCATCTTTAACCCTATAGGGTAATATCCTGGAGTGCATCTTTAACCCTATAGGGTAAGATCCTGGAGTGCATATTTAACCCTATAGGGTAATATGCTGGAGTGCTCTTTAACCCTATAGGGTAATATCCTGGAGTGCATCTTTAACCCTATAGGGTAAGATCCTGGAGTGCATATTTAACCCTATAGGGTAATATGCTGGAGTGCATCTTTAACCCTATAGGGTAATAACTGGAGTGCATCTTTAACCCTATAGGGTAATATCCTGGAGTGCATCTTTAACCCTATAGGGTAATATCCTGGAGGGCATCTTTAACCCTATAGGGTTAATACCTGGAGTGCATCTTTAACCCTATAGGGTAAGATCCTGGAGTGCATCTTTAACCCTATAGGGTAAGGCACAAACTCACGATTTTTTCACGTAACCCACTGTTCCCCGGGCGCCGAAGACATGGATGTCGATTATGGCAGACCCCCGCACCGCTCTGATTCAGAGGGGTTGGGTTAAATGCGGAAGACACATTTCAGTTGAATGCATTCAGTTGTACAACTGACGTTTCCCTTAACTGAATTAATGTAATCACTGTTAAAGACACTAAGTGTATCCATGTAATCACAGTTATAAACAAATTAATTAATGTATGAGTGCAAGCACACTACAGTCATACGTCTTCCTGTCATTCCCAGAGATACCAGCACTGGGGATCAGGGGGGCTGGGGAATGTGTGGGTTGGCTGTGATGTCGGCTGTAGGAGCCCTTCCACTCTGTCACCTTCCTCAGGGACAGAAAGAAACGCCCTGCAGGGAGACCCGGTCCAGGGAACTGCCTTGCTCAAGGGCAGAACGACAGATTTTTACCTTGTCAGCTCGGGGATTCGATCCAGCAACCTTTCAGTTACTGATTAGGGTGTATAACGGTGATTACATGAATTCATTTAGTGTTTATAACGGTGATTACATAAATTCAGTAAGGGTTTATAACGGTGATTACATGAATTCAGTTAGGGTTTATAACGGTGATTACATGAATTCAGTTAGGTTTTATAACGGRGATTACATGAATTCAGTTAGCGTGTATACAGTGATTACATGAATTCAGTTAGGGTTTATAATGGTGATTACTTGAATTAATGTAGTGTTTATAATGGGGATTACATCAATTCAGTGTTTAACGGTGATTACATGAATTAATTTGTTTATAATGCCAATGACATTCATTCACTTAGTGTTTATAATGGTGATCACATGGATTCAGTGTTATAATGGTGATTACATGAATTCAGTGTTATAATGGTGATTACATGAATTCAGTTAGGGTTTATAATGGTGATTACATGAATTAATTTAGCGTTTATAATGGTGATTACATGAATTCAGTTAGGGTTTATAGCGGCGATTACATTAATTCAGTGTTTATAATGGTGATTACATTAATTCAGTTAGCGTTTATAATGGGGATTACATTAATTCAGTTAGAAGTTTATAATGGTGATTACATGAATTTCGTTAGAGTTTATAACGTGATTACATTAATTCAGTTAGGGTTTATAATGGTGATTACATGAATTCACTTAGTGTTTATAATGGTGATAAACAAAGGCAAATCCTTTCAGAACTTACTGGCAGGTTTTTGGAAATGATCATGTCCATAAACTTCATGAACTCTTTGATACTTAATATGTGCTTTATGAGATTAAGGGAAACAAATGTATGTAATGTTCCAGTTTATTTACTCCTGCTGTATATCAATTTGACATGCTTGAGTATGATAAATGGGTTTAGATTAGAGTCCATTTTCACACTACTCTGCATTAGTGTCTCACTGTATTCTTGTCAGGCGACTTGTAAAACAAATGAATGATGATGACCTTGAACAGGACTTCCTGACTCAGTCAGTAAATATTGGCAAGAGTGCCTTATCCTCATCCTCATAGCTCAGCTCCAGCAGAAAGGAAAATACAAAAATACAATACAACACTTTCACTGGTCTCTTTTTAATTAAGAACGTATGCTTTTGGAATTTATGTTTTGTCTCTGAAACAGAACAGTATTCTATTTGTTGGACAACATTTGTTTTTATTCCGGTGGACTTTTTCCATGAAATGCACTTTCTCTTTGTCTGTTGCTACTATATCCTGTGCTGTCAAAGAGGTGAAAGTGAGAGCCATTTGTCTGTCTCAGAGAACATTTTTTCTCAGTGTCACTCATTCATCCCAGGTCCTCTGACGGCTCCAACAGTAGCCTGGGTCAGAGCTCCTTGGAAATTCACACATCCTCACAGAAAAGGGAAGTTCCTATTCTATGTGCCAAAATCCAACTACTGTAGGACATAACATCAACACTAGACCACAGTTACCATTCTGGTCTAGCCAGAGCTACTCTGACCCTGAACACCAACTGAATTCTCTCTCTCTGGACTGTTGCTGCTGTATGAATAGTCTGGTGGACGGTTATTTCAAGGAGCACTTCTGAAATGTTAATGCTATATTCGTATTTTATTGGAATATTGGTATAGTCCCATTAGCCCTGGTGTCTAGGTTGTCGGTTGATAAAAGTCACAAAAAGTCACACATTTAGCATTTACATGCAGAGCTACAGATTATTTCATGATACTACATGATGTTTAGATGGAGCTAAAATGACGCTCCACCATGAAGACCATATTTATGATCTACTTTAACAATATCAATACATCTACATTATGGGAAAGTGAACAAGAAATTATCAATGCAAAATGACTTCTTACACTGTGACCAAACCGGCCCAAACCGGCCCACGCTTGCGTCCGCATGCGCCATCGTGCGCATTATCATTTTGTCTATCCCTACCAGACGTGATCATGACACGCAGATTAAAATACCAAAACCAACTGAAACGATTGTATTAATTTCTGGGCAGGTTGAAACACACATTAAACTTTCATAGACATTTAGTTAGTTAGCTGTTGCTAGCAGTTTGTCCTGAGAGATTGGGTTGTTATTTTGCCTGATAGCACACATTCGTCTTCCCAACATAGACACAACATATATAGAATACATCAGGAAGATGCAGTTTAGACATTGTTTGCTCATTGGCAAGACGTCTTTTATTAGAATACCTACATTCTAAATTCTACTGTTCTACATCGTTTGTATGGTCGGCCAGACATCAACATTTTAATCTGATGTCTAGGGGACGTCTTCCCAATGTGTGAAAACTCTCCAAACTATATATTCCCTAAGCAATGTGATACGTCGGCTGAAGGTGTGTGTGTTTACTATGGTCCTTTAGATGGGTCGTTGTAGAACTGACCCAGAGTAAAAAGGGAAACCTAGTTAGATCAAGCACCCACATGGGTGTGTATTTTCAGGAAAACTAATAAGGAAATGGGAGAGGCGGTACTTGCATCGTGTCGAGCATCTCAAATAGAACCATGTTAACTATCAGCGATGCATCACCTAGCCACTCTAGCTTCGCCCGAATGGCTCACCATGTGGTTACTAGCATACCGACAGCATGCTAGGTATTGCTAGTGTTACGGAACCGATTGGACAAACCTACTGTTACATTATCCTCGATGAGTCTAGGAGCCTTAGGCTTGCCTAATTGTTCTGTAACCTGACTAGGTGTGTGCATTAACGTGAAAGTATGTGTACGGACCGTGTTGGATGTGTGTGTGTGTGCCTGAGGACAGCGAACTAACCGTGATACAGGACCAGCTCCGTGGGTCGGTTAGACCAGCTCCATCCTGACTCCCATGGGTCGGTTAGACCAGCTCCATCCTGACTCCCATGGGTTGGTTAGACCAGCTCCATCCTGACTCCCATGGGTCGGTTAGACCAGCTCCATCCTGACTCCCATGGGTCGGTTAGACCAGCTCCATCCTGACTCCCATGGGTCGGTTAGACCAGCTCCACCCTGAATCCCATGGGTCGGTTAGACCAGCTCCATCCTAGATCCTATGGGTCGGTTAGACCAGCTCCATCCTAGATCCTATGGGTCGGTTAGACCAGCTCCATCCTGAATCCCATGGGTCGGTTAGACCAGCTCCATCCTGAATCCATGGGTCGGTTAGACCAGCTCCATCCTAGATCCTATGGGTCGGTTAGACCAGCTCCATCCTAGATCCTATGGGTCGGTTAGACCAGCTCCATCCTAGATCCTATGGGTCGGTTAGACAGCTCCATCCTGAATCCCATGGGTCGGTTAGAGCAGCTCCATCTTGACTCCCATGGGTCGGTTAGACCAGCTCCCCCTGACTCCATGGTCGTTTAGACCAGCTCCACCTGACTCCCATGGTTCGATTAGACCAGCTCCATCCTGACTCCATGGGTCGGTTAGACCAGCTCCATCCTAACTCCCATGGGTCGGTTAGACCAGCTCCATCCTGACTCCCATGGGTCGATTAGACCAGCTCCATCCTGACTCCCATGGGTCGGTTAGACCAGCTCCATCCTGACTCCCATGGGTCGATTAGACCAGCTCCATCCTGAATCCCATGGGTCGGTTAGACCAGCTCCATCTTGACTCCCATGGGTCGGTTAGACCAGCTCCACCTGACTCCCATGGTTCGATTAGACCAGCTCCACCTGACTCCCATGGTTCGATTAGACCAGCTCCACCTGACTCCCATGGGTCGATTAGACCAGCTCCACCTGACTCCCATGGGTCGGTTAGATCAGCTCCATCCTGACTCCCATGGGTTGGTTATACCAGAGGATTATTGATTAGGGAGGTCAAAATATTTACAAAAAGACACTCAGATAGACCGGTTGAAAATTAAAGAGGTCAACTACTGTAAAGCTAAAGCTTTTAACTACTGTAAAACAAACTAAAGAGGTTAACAACTGTAAAACAATCTAAAGGCTTAACTACTTTAAAACAAACTAAAGAGGTTTTCTACTGTAAAACCAAATAAAGAGGTTAACTACTGTAAAACCAAATAAAAAGGTTAACTACTGTAAAACCAAATAAAAACCGGCAGGCCTATGGCTACCTCTCTCTCAAGGATTAACCAACCTCCCAATTGGCCTTACCTGCACACCTTTTGCCACACCGGACAGTAAGACATTTTTTTATTTTATAGGAAGTAGAGTTTAACTCAAAGGAATTCAAACAAATTCAACTTGAAAGTCTCATTCATTTGACACATTTTTTGTCAAAAGGATATGTCACTTATTAATGCAAAGAATACGCATACCATTTTATTTTTCTTTGTCATAAGATGTTAGATTGTTCCCTTCCATACTGCAGTGTTTGATGTAATGCATTCTGGAAAATAAAATATATCTCATATTTCAAAACATTAAGGGAATTATGAATTATTATAAACAATCCACAGTATGATCTTGGAATATTTCCAGACCACTGTAATMACTTACAATTGTTATAGGAGAATGAGTTTAAAAATGAAAGGTTTCAACATTAAACATTTCTGTGGTGATGTGTGGAATACATAAAGCAATTGTAATTTCATTTAATTAAATTCTACTTCCTTTAATTCAAATTCAATTCAACTTCTGCTTCATGTTTTTATTTATTTATTTTGCTCCTTTGCACCCCATTATTTATATTTCTACTTTGCACATTCTTCCACTGCAAATCTACCATTCCAGTGTTTTACTTGCTGTATTGTATTTACTTCGCCACCATGGCCTTTTTTGCCTTTACCTCCCATATCTCACCTCATTTGCTCACATTGTATATAGACTTGTTTTTCTACTGTATTATTGACTGTATGTTTGTTTTACTCCATGTGTAACTTTGTGTTGTTGTATGTGTCGAACTGCTTTGCTTTATCTTGGCCAGGTCGCAATTGTAAATGAGAACTTGTTCTCAACTTGCCTACCTGGTTAAATAAAGGTGAAATAAAAAATACAAAAATTAAATGTGGGGTGTAGACAATTCAAATTCAAGAATATAATTGGAATTGAAGAGTAGTTCATAACTCAATTCAGAATTGACCCCAACCGTGCAATCTAGTAGGGGCTGGAAGCTATAGTGAGCTTCGATTGGTCAGTTCACCTTTCCCAAATGTAGGTCTCGCCCTGTTCACGATCCCTCGCCCATGCTTGTATCACCCAATGGTCCCCGCCCACTTCTCTTCTCTTCCATTAAAAATGAATGGCTTCTGTTGTTTCATCGCCCCACATCCTTTTCAGTTTATCAGCACCTTTACATGCTGACTAGACCGCTCGCGTGAGTGCGTCTGCGCACGCCATTGCGCGCATGTTGATTTTGTTCACCCACACCAGACGCAATCAGGACATGCAGGATGAAACATCAAAACGAACCAACTATATTAATTTGGGGACAGATCGAAAAGCATTAAACATTTATGGCAATTTAGCTAGCTTTGAATTTTTTWAATTTATTTTACTAGGCAAGTCAGTTAAGAACAAATTCTTATTTACAATGACGGCCTAAGAACAGTGGGTTAACCGCCATGTTCAGGGGCAGAATGACATATTTTTACCTTGTCAGCTCGGTGTTTCGGTTACTGGCCCAACACTCTAACCACTATCTTGCTGTTGCTATCTCACTTGTCCTGGGACATAAACATTGGGTTGTTATTTTACCTGAAATGCACAAGGTCTTCTACTCCGACAATTAATCCACAGATAAAAGGGTAAYCGGAGTTTGTTTCTAGTAATCTCTCCTCCTTCAGGCTTCTTCTTCTTTGGACTTTATATGGTGGTTGGCAACCAACTTTAAGGTGCATTATCATCACCAACTGGACTGGAGTGTGGACCTCAGTTCATTTTTCAATCATCCACGTGGGTATATGCTCCTAAAAACCAATGAGGAGATGGGAAAGGCGGGACTTGCAGCACACAGTCACAAATATAACCAATTTCTATTTTAGCGCCTGGACACGCAGACGCCTGCGAGCAGTGTGGGTGCAATGATTGAATAACATGTATGTGTACATATATTTTGCAACACTCGCTCACGCGACGCGAGTGGTGTGGTCAGTATGTTAGCGTTTGGCAATGCAGACGCTTGTTGATGCGCGCAAGCAGTGAGCATGAAATGACTGAATAACATGTATGTGCACATTTATTTTTCAACGCTCGCGCACCCAACGTGGCAGGTCTAGTCACGGTGTGAGGAAAACAACTTGCACATCTGAGTAGGCTTATTGCAGGTGCATGGTAATCATTTGATATCTTTAAAGAAAAGAAAATCTTGCACTTGTCTGTAATACTTACGTATCGTAAGGACAGAATACTTCTAACATAATTCACTGACTGTTTTGGAAACAGTCCAGTCCCTAGTGTGATTTTGTAGACATCTACCCACCCAACTAATAACTATGCTGCTCCATATTTGGACAACGAAGTTCTCTGCTTTTCTCATCTGTTTTTGTGAACAGCAAATGAAACCAATGGGCAAAAACATAATGATATAATTTCATCCAACAGTAATCAATCAGCATGTGGGTGTAAAGTAAATACTTCCTACCTTGCTTCATGTATAATCAGATGGTTTACTGCTGTACCACTGTTTACACTAGCATCTATCTTTCCCTTCCCCTATTTAGCAGATAGAGGGTGGATACTGGCAAGGGCTTCCTCTAGGTCCCTATCCATTTCCTCAGTAAAACTTTTGCCCAGACATCATCAGTCAGTGGGAACAATAGACTCAATGGTTGTTTAGCAACAAAAGCAATGCGTGCGCAACTATGGGGCAAAACAGACAGGGTTGGCTTAGATTGTTGACAACATGTAAACTATATTTTGTCTCCAATGCTTATTGAAAACAAAAATAAAGTTGCACAATGATCACTTGTCTCTCAAATACATAGATACAGTTGTTGGTTAGCAAGCMAACAAATGTATGCCATTTTAACATCGACGTGACATCTGTCAAAACACCACAAAACAAGATATGGTATCAAGGACAAGATGAAACTAGCTGAAACGAGCCACTGCCAATTTCCCACATGGCAGTTTCTTGTCATTGTTGCTAGCTATCTGGCCATCCAGAATCACAACAACCAGTGGAGGCTCCTCAGAGGAGGAAGGGGAGGACCATCCTCCTCAGTGAATTTCAAAAAAAWTTAAATAGTGAAACTTTAAAGTTATCCCTTTTAGATAAAACTGTACTAAATATATCCATGCCACCAAATAATTGATTAAAACACACTGTTTTGCAATGAAGGCCTACAGTTGCCATAATTCTGTAGGGTAACACCATGGTATAGCTGGAGGACAGCTAGCTCCTGTCCTCCTCTGGGTACATTGACTTCAATAAAAAATCTAGGTGGCTCATGGTTCTCACCCCCTTCCATAGGCTAACACAGTAATTATGACAACTTCCGGAGGACATCCTCCAACCTATCAGAGCTCTTGCAGCATAAACTGACATGTTGTCCACCCACTCAAAGGATCAGAGAATGAATCTAGTACTGAAAGCATAATCTACAGCTAGCTAGCACTGCAGTGCATAAAATGTGGAGAATAGTTGACTCAAAGCTAGAGAAAGACAATAGTTGAACAGTTTGGAACAAATACATTTCTTAAAAAGTTAAGGAGAATAGCGCGAGAGAGAGAGAGAATGAGAGCTAGCTATATTTGGTTGTCTTTTTTAAACTTTCYGTTTGCTAGAAAATGCAGCTAGCTAGTTTAGTCTACTCAAGCTCCTMTCTCAAACAGAGAGGGATGCTATGTAGCTAGCTGGCTATGGCTATTCAACACTGGAACTCTACCAAGTCAAGGCAAGCTTTTGGTTTTATTAATTTATTGCCACCGGTGCCTGCTGGTGTAACTGCTATACTGCTTGCTGACTGTACACTGTACTGCATGATTGTAGCGGGTTTACTAATGCGTTCGTGCTAGTAGTTCTAGTTGACTATGATGTGACAACGATGTAGGCTGTGTGTAGAAGTTAGTGGTCACGATATGAAGGTTTGGCTAGGATAGTTTTTTTCGCCTGGTCATAGACAGCTGATGTGTTGTTCACTGAAGTCCACATGCAAAGGGAACAGTTGAGAGGAGGAGAACGTGTAGATGGTTGCGAGAAGGAATTATACAACGAGCAAAGTGATCATGCTGTTTTTATGTTGCTGCTATGAAAGTGAACTGTGTGATCAGGGGTGTATTCATTCCACTGATTCTGTTGAAAAACATTTCTTAAACGGAAGCAAACTGAATGAAACAGGGATAAATATGAATTTGTTCAATAGAAACTTTCATTTGCAACTGTTGGACTAATGATTACACCCTAGATCAGCTAGATGCAGGCAAGAGTGTGCAAGGCTGTATCGTATGTGTCAATGTCTGTCACCTTGATTACTCAAAGTTCTCTCGACCTGTGCACCTTCATTGTAAACTTGAATTAATATGCTAGGTTGTAGCAACCTCATGATGGGTATAGGTCAAATTCGAGTATCATGTAGTAGCCTAAACATATCGATGTTACATTGAGCTGTGTTAATGGAATATGAATGACAGTCATCCAATGTGCTGTAATAGAAATAAGGCCATGCTCATAAAAAATAATAATCCTCCCTCATCTTAAAAGTCACCGACCGCCACTGAGAACAATACACAGACTTCCACCCCTTTGAAGTGCGCACATCGTTTTCGTGACGTTGTCAGCTAACCCATCTATATCTCAAGCATTCCTCTGGAACGAACACACACACACACACACACACACACACACACACACACACACACACACACACACACACACACACACACTGTTCTTGTCCAATTAGCTTTAACCAGAAAGCAAAGTCACTTTACCCCTACCTACATGTATAAATTACCTCAATTACCTCGACTAACCTGTACCCCCGTACATTGACTCGGTACCGGTATCCCCTGTATAGCCTCGTTATTGACATTTTATTGTGTTACTTTTTTTACTTTAGTTTATTTAGTAAATATTTTCTTAACTCTATTTTCTTAACACTGCATTGTTGGTTGAGGACTTGTCAGCAAGCATTTCACGGTAAGGTCTACACCTGTTGTTTTGGCGCATGTAACAAATACAATTTGATTTGATTTGAAATAATGTTTTTAAGGTCGACAAAGTGACAATTTATTCAGCTCTGTTTTTTAATTCTTATAATTCATCCACATTATGCAATTTGCTTTAAAAACCCATGTTCCCTACATCCAAACAGTGATTGGACAAAAGGCAGATAAAAGCCTTCAGTAAAAAGTGAAACCCCTCCTCTGCTCCCCACCAAAGGGATGATGACAATGCTGCAAGCCAAGTGGAAAGAGACACTAAATCAATGTTGCCCGCTGCTATGTGAGCCAGCATGTGTGTGGGGCGAGAGGACGACATGGCGCTTTCTGAATGGGCGCCTTTGCCAGGCCAGTGGCYACCGTAGGGTGGAAATGTGAGTCTAAGTGACTGGTGTTATTGACTCCAGTCAACAAATGAGTCCATGTAATCCGTCTGACTTTGTTCTGTTCAATTGGTGGAGCGCTCTCATTAGTCCCTGTGAACGCTCAACCTGTCAGCAGATCTGCTCTCCTGCCCACTGACCTCTGATTCATGGCTCAACCAGTCAGGAGGTCTACTCTCCTGTCCACTGACCTCTGATTCAGGGCTCAACCTGTCAGCAGGTCTGGCTCTCCTGCACACTGACCTCTGATTAGGATCAACGCTATCCTGCACACTGGCCTCTGATTCCGGGCTCAACCTGTCAGCAGGTCTGCCGCTCCTGCCACTGACCTCTGATTCAGGGATCAACCAATCAGGAGGTCTCCTCTCCTGCACACTGACCTCTGATTCAGGGCTCAACCTGTCAGCAGGTCTGCTCTCCTGCACACTGGCCTCTGATTCGGGCTCAACCTGTCAGCAGGTCTGCGCTTCTGCCACTGACCTCTGATTCACGGCTCAACCTGTCAGGAGGTCTGCTCTCCTGCCCACTGACTCTGATTTAGGGATCAACCTATCCTGCACACTGGCCTCTGATTCCGGGCTCAACCTGTCAGCAGGTCTGCGCTTCTGCCCACTGACCTCTGATTCAGGGCTCAACCTGTCAGCAGGTCTGCTCTTCTGCCCACTGGCCTCTGATTCAGGGCTCAACCTGTCAGCAGGTTTCTTCTGCCCACTGACCTCTGATTCAGGGCTCAACGCTGTCAGGATGTCTGCTCTCCGCCCACTGATCTCTGATTCAGGGCTCAACATGTCAGCAGGTCTGCTCTCCTGCCCACTGACCTCTGATTTAGGATCAACCTGTCAGCATGCCCTGCTCTTCTGCACACTGGCCTCTGATTCAGGGCTCACCCTGTCAGCAGGTCTGCTCCCTGCCACTGACCTCTGATTCAGGGCTCAACCTGTCAGCAGGCCTGTTCTCCTGCCCATTGACCTCTGATTCCGTGCTCATTATTGGACAAATTAAATCTCACAAATGACAAATCTTGCAGTGAACCCTTTGCAGCAGCACATTTGCTTTTAACACGGGAACCCCATTAGGCAGACCAGGCAGAAAGGCCCTTTCAGTGGCTATCTGGGCCTGCCCGAAACGGTTTTAACGTTTATCCCACTTGACAGCTAGCAGTGGGCTTCTCTCGAACAAATGCCAAAGTTTGGGGAACGTGGCTGTTTTTTTTGCTCTGACATAACTTTGGTGAGGGAGAGGGAAAGTGTGTTCTGTGTTGTTTTAGGGCCTTGTGTTGACGTTCAGAGAGTTTGATTTAATTAGATTTATACTGGAGTAGATGACAGGCAGAGAGGTTGTTCCCCTCCATGTGGACCAGGGAGAAGCTATGGAAGAGATTTGTACCTCTCTGTCCAGTCAAAATGCACAGTTATCTCCCAAAGTTCGCTCATACTGATGGGCAATGAGTTTCTTTGTGGGTTATGTCAAACACAGAATGCGGAAAGGACATTGGAAATAAACTCTATGGCAAGGCTGTCATTGTGCTGCTTTCCAGTCAGATTGTTAGCAGATCAGTTATTACAACTAAATACCTATAGCTGAATTCCTCATTACCCATGTCTATAACAAGTTCATAACTGTCTGCATAACTTTTACTCTCAATTGAAGGGCAATCAAYGAAAAAACATTGGTTGGTTTTTCAAAATTATTTTTTACAGTAATTAGACCAAATAACATGTACATTTACATTTTACATTTAAGTCATTTAGCAGACGCTCATATCCAGAGCGACTTACAAATTGGTGCATTCACCTTATGATGTCCAGTGGAACAACCACTTTACAATAGTGCATCTAACTCTTAGAAGGATTACTTTATCCTATCCTAGGTATTCCTTAAAGAGGTGGGGTTTCAGGTGTCTCCGGAAGGTGGTGATTGACTCCGCTGACCTGGCGTCGTGAGGGAGTTTGTTCCACCATTGGGGTGCATTGGGTGCCAGAGCAGCGAACAGTTTTGACTGGGCTGAGCGGGAACTGTACTTCCTCAGAGTAGGGAGGCGGCAGGCCAGAGGGTGGATGAACGCAGTGCCTTGTTTGGGTGTAGGGCCTGATCAGAGCCTGAAGGTACGGCGGTGCCGTTCCCTCACAGCTCCGTAGGCAAGCACCATGGTCTTGTAGCGGATGCGAGCTTCAACTGGAAGCCAGTGGAGAGAGCGGAGGAGCGGGGTGACGTGAGAGAACTTGGGAAGGTTGAACACCAGACGGGCTGCGGCGTTCTGGATGAGTTGTAGGGGTTTAATGGCACAGGCAGGGAGCCCAGCCAACAGCGAGTTGCAGTAATCCAGACGGATGTACAGCGTGTTAATCTACCAATCCAAGTCTGAATCTATCACTTGTTTTTATTCGGTTCAGGGACTCCTGGGAAGAAGCAGGCACTGTTTCCTGCTGCATAACTCTAGTAGCCTGCGATCCTCGTCGACGAACGCATTCTTAATCGCAATCTCCGTTATCCTACCAGCAGATGAAGTATGTTTACCTTGCTCTCCAGCCTGGTCTAGGAGGAACACTCCAGTTTGAACCATCATTTAGTTCCAATAGGGCTTGCAGATACAAATGGATCTTCCAAAACCGATATCCCAGTCTCTTTGGTACTTTAACGTCAGAAAGGAGCACAAATATTGTGTTTAAATTCAAAAGATGAAGGAACTTTTACACTTTACAGGAAAATATAGTATTTAGGCTTATTCAGTACACACATACATCAATAAATCAAATTTTACTAAAGCTGATCATCATGCTCAACCACACTGTACGGTACCATGTCAAAGAGAAGGTAGGATGAAACCCTGTGTCAAAGGAGAAGGTAGGGATGAAAACTCTGTGTCAAAGGAGAAGAGTAGGGATGAAACTCTGTGTCAAAGAAGGAAGGCAGGGATAAAAACCCTGGGTCAAAGGAGAAGGCAGGGATGAAACCCTGTGTCAAAGGAGAAGGTAGGGATGAAACCCTGTGGTCAAAGAGGAAGGCAGGGATGAAACCCTGTGTCAACAGGAAAGGTAGGATGAAACCTGTGTCAAAGGAGAAGGTAGGATGAAATCTGTGTCAAAGGAGAAAGTAGGATGAAACTCTGTGTCAAAGAAGGAAGGCAGGATAAAACCCCTGTGTCAAAGAGGAAGGCAGGATGAAAACCTGTGTCCAAAGGAGAAGGTAGGGAGAAACTCTGTGTCAAAGAGGAAGGCAGGGATGAAACCTGTGTCAAAGGAGGAAGGCAGGGATGAAACCCTGTGTCAAAGGAGAAGGTAGGGATGAAACTCTGTGTCAAAGGAGAAGGTAGGGATGAAACTCTGTGTGTCAAAGGAGGAAGGCAGGGATAAAACCCTGTGTCAAAGGAGGAAGCCAGGGATGAAACCCTGTGTCAAAGATGGAAGGCAGGATGAAAACCCTGTGTCAAAGGAAAGGTAGGGATAAACTCTGTGTCAAAG
>NC_036858.1:68085016-68109107 GCF_002910315.2 Salvelinus sp. IW2-2015 | reverse complement strand
GCAGGGATAATACAAACCCGGTGTCAAAGAGAGGGGAAAGGCAGGGAATGAAAACCTGTGTCAAAGGAGAAGGTAGGGATGAAACTCTGTGTCAAAGAAGGAAGGCAGGGATGAAACCCTGTGTCAAAGAGGAAGCAGGGATGAAACCCTTGTCAAAGGAGGAAGGAGGGATGAAACCTGTGTCAAAGAGAAGAGGATGAAACCTGTGTCAAAGGAGGAAGGTAGGGATAAACCTGTGTCAAAGGAGAAAGCATAGGGATTGAAACTCTGTTCAAAGAGAAGGCAGGGCATAAACCCTGTGTCAAAGGAGGAAGCAGGGATGAACCTGTGTCAAAGGAGAAGGTAGGGATGAAACTCTGTGTTCAAAGGAGGAACAGCAAGGAAGGCAGGGATAAAACCCTGTGTCAAAGGAGGAAGCCAGGGATGAAACCCTGTGTCAAAAGAGAAGGTAGGGATGAAACTGTGTCAAAGAAGGAAGGCAAGAATGAAACCCTGTGTCAAAGGAGGAAGGCAGGGATGAAACCTAGGTCAATGTGACTGTGTGACTACTACTTAAAGTTTTAAGTTTTATTGGTCGTATGTGCAGGATACACATGGTATACACTGTCCAACCAAATGCTTACTTGCAGATTCCTTCTGGACAATGGAACAAAAATAAGAAATAATTAAAGATAAGAATATGAACATAAAGTAAATGACTCAGTAGAATACAATAACCATTTTAGCGTTTAGCGTGGCTAATTCACACCCTGTGGGCTGTCTCATTTTGATGTGGTCTTTAGGACTTGCTTTGCTCTCTGATTAGACTTCCTGATGTTCATTCATAGAGACGGGGGTCAATTCAACTCACTCATTAGATCCCTTCAGAAGTTACTCCTTTCAAAGAACGAGACTAAACACAAACCAAATTCAATTCTGTATTCATGTAAACTGTTTGCTGTATATGACCAAAATAGCATTTATTATTGTTATGGTTATGCTAAACACAATGAAGAAGAGAAAAATGATGTGAGACGATGGGACATATCTCATTGTTTTAATCAGTTTGATTGTGTCCTGTCTGAGTTTTGTTTTTAGAATTAAGTCTATAAGGGAGGGGGGCGGGCTTTTCTCTCTCTCTCTTGATCTCTCTCCCTCAGCTTCTTCTTCCTCCATTCATATTCAGATGAAAGCCTTCTCTGTCTAGTCATTTACATACTGTGGAGGGAAGTATGGGGCAAGCCAGCCAGGCCCTGGCATGTCTGCCGGAGGAGAGGGATGAGAAAATGCCAGCACAGGCCGGTAGATACCAGAAGGGACGGAGCAATACCACTCAGCCCATTGATGGGCGTTGCTCACCATCTGTCCGTTGGAGTGGCGAGGCGTCCATGTCAACTCCCAGCTGCATGGCATCACAGGCAGACTGGAGCCAGAMTGAGGTCCCCAGAGCTCCGCTGGCTAGAGCAGTCCCACYCAGACACGAGAGGGGAGGACAATGTACTGGGGGGAGGGGTGGGTGAGAGAGGGGCTGTTCAGCACTGATGTTTATGGATACATCCATCCCCCGCCATGACTGGGCATACTCACACTGTCTTGTGTCATTGTCATTCATCTGAATGTGAGACTGACTTTCTGTCCTTGTGTGTCAGCAGTGGAAGATCCCATATACAGTGTTGTCAGGGATGACATCATGTCCTCCTCTTCCTCTCTTGTTTTCTTCTCAGGGGTATAACTGTCCAAATAAATAAGTGAAATGATGAGTCACATCTCACATGTCTAGTCACAATAATCCCAGTGAGATGCCTCCTCATGGTTAATCTGGTGAACAGCACACATCCGTCCCCTCTCTTGTTTTCCCTGTAATTGGCCTTAAGCTAAAGGCCAAAGGAGGACATGGAATACTTTTTCCTTTGTTCTCAACCGAAGGGATTTTCATTCAGTTGATTGTGGCCAAACATCAACTTTCCTACCCATCTGCCATTTGAAATGATTATCATCTCAAGAGAGCAGAGCATTCAGTGTTAGTGGTCATTAATCAGGCGTCAGTTCACCGATCCATTCCCACACACCCCACATTGAACGCTGTCTCCAAGGGACACGCCCCGCTCTCGCTTCAATGGAGAAGACCTGGCAACCCGGCGCTTTCCGAGCACGAGAGTAAAGGTGCTGTGCATTTATATACACATTATATTTGCTCTCGTGATGGGGGCATGCTATTTATTGGGGTGTCGTGGCTCTTTTTGCACCGTGTCAATTACGGTGCCTGGGATCAAGGTCCTGTGTCCTGTGAACTCCATAGGTCACGAAGGGCCCTCAGAAAAGGCCTCATATTCAGAGGATCGTTTAGCATTGACCAGAAGCCACACTGGCCACAGGGCCAGGCAACACAAAACAGAGAAGAAAACAACAATGGTTCTTGACTGGGAACAACAGCAGCATCTCATTGAATCAATAATAAATACAAAATACAAATGCAACTATTACTACTCATTGGCACAATTTATAATCTCCTCCCAGCAATATTATCACTCATAAATTCCACTAAATTCCTTGTGGCTTCTCAGTGAAACAAATTGATCATTCTGATTCTGAATGAACATTGACATTTTCAGCAGGTCTATCTATGAGCAGATCAAAAACACCAAGCAAGGACTGGATCACCAGGAATTTCAAAGCATTTAGTTTGAGTTTAGGTTTAATAAATAACTATGCCACTTAGAAGATGCTTGTATCCAAAGCAACTAACAGTCATGTGTGCATACATTTCACATACAGGTGGTCCCAGGAACCAAACCCACTATACTGGCATTGCAAGCACCATTTCTCTACCAATTGAGCTACTGAAGACCTGTAAAATTATGTAATCTAAATGGGTCTGTTGGATAAAACTCATTATGATCCATTTATTTTACTCGCAGTAGTTTATAAAACACGAACATTGTTCAGTGTCTTTAAAAAAAATCTATTTCAATATAATGGGATGTGAGGACCATTTCACTCACAATTTGATAAATGTAAATGACTGACTGGTTTCCCTGGTCTGAAATATGTATGTGGTTGTCTTTACCCAGATTTTGTTTTGACATCTTTATTCTTTTGGCGTGAAGAATACTTGGAATAATAACTAACCAATAAGTTCCCATCAATATGTACAACATTGAATACAATTAAAACAATCACGAATCAATTGTACCTTGATTTCATCACATTTTCCTTCTCTCCCCCAAACAGAGAGTAATCCATTATTATTTGTGTGCACTTCCATTCATGAGCTCTCAACGCTCTTTGGCTCAGCACAGCTCTGTGGGTTTGGCTTGTGCGCAGGGCTGAATTCTTGCAAGGAGGCATCTGTTGCTTATAGTTCTGACATCTGCTTCCATTGCTCCCCTTTCCCATCATGCTGTGGGATATGGTTTCTCCCAAAGGTGGCCTTTGTATGCACCATTGTGAATTTAATCATTGTCTGCCGCAGGCGGTTCCCACGAATCGTGCAAAGGAAGTTATTGCCATGCTTAGAAACCTGTTGTCATTGCCTCTGCACAGTGATCCTCATTGGGAGGATGCTACTCTTCATTTCACTTTCCTATGAGGGCATGAAAAAAAACATCAACCTCTGAAAAGTTGAGTTTATGATATTGCTAAACAAGGAGAAACTGCTGAAATTTGTATTGAACTGGAAAATGATTGAGCACAGAAAAATTTTGAACAACAAGGTGAATCTATAAAAATGTGAATTTTTCACCACAGCGAAATTTGATAACTATCTGTCCAATATGGTAGATTCCCTGTCTGTTTTCTCTCCTGTGGTGTATCTGGTAGGATTTCCAAGAGCCTCTTCTGGGAGGAGTGAGCACAAGGGACTCAAAGAAGCTTGGTCCCTAGGGAGCCACTTGTACCTCCTGAAATTGTCCACTGAGTCATAGCAGAATATCAAATCAAAGTTTATTTGTCACGTGCGCCGAATACAACAGGTGTAGACCTTACAGTGAAATGCTTACTTACAGGCTCTAACTAATAGTGCAAAAAAGGTATTAGGTGAACAATAGGTAGGTAAAGAAATCACAATGCAAATAGAATATCGCACTGTGGGATCAGTGGGGAAGACACATCACATAATAGCCCACTGTGGGGTTGGTAGGGAAGACACAGCAGATAATAGCCCACTGTGGGATTGGTGGGGAAGACACAGCAGATAATAGCCCACCGTGGGATCAGTGGGGAAAACACAGCAGATAATAGGCCCACCGTGGGAATTGTGGGGAAAACACAACAGATAATAAGCCCACCATGGGTTGGTGGGGAAACACAACAGATAATAGCCCACCATGGGTTGGTGGGGAAAACACAACAGATAATAGCCCACCATGGGGTTGGTGGGGAAAACACAACAGATAATAGCCCACCATGGGTTGGTGGGGAGACACAACAGATAATAGCCCACCATGGGGTTGGTGGGGAAAACACAACAGATAATAGCCCACCATGGGGTTGGTGGGGAAGACACAACAGATGATAGCCCACCGTTGGGAAGACACAGCAGATGTTAATGATAAACTTTGCTTACTGTCCTCCGCCTCAGGACGACTGTCATTGGTCTGTTCCACTCACAACCTGCTAAGCTGCAGACAACATACAGTAAAAGACTTGCATGATATTTCTGCCACACCACAAAAGAGGCTTGCTTTTGCACACTTAAGAATAACATTTGGCACCTAAGCGAGTGTTTGCGCTTTAGACAAGCTGTGCCTTATAAAACAAATGTGTTTGTGAACACAGAACACATTTATAATTAAACTGTCTGACAGTTTCTGATGTACATTTTCTAAATTAACCTTTACTTTAATGTGGCCATCGCTCATTAATGAAAATGTTGAAGAGTTTGGAAAGTGAAGACTAACAACCTTTATGGCAGACTAAAGAGAAGCAAACAAACCTTTATTAAGTTTGTTGCAGTCTATGTGAGCTACATTTGTGCTACAAGTTTAGATCCACATCTAAATAATGTCAAGTCCTGGTCTGTTGGTTATTAATAAAGTCATTGATGTAAGGCGTTTGTCTGCATTTTTTTGTGCATGTGTCCATCTTGCACTCAGAAAATATAAACTCAGTTTACTCAGTGCAATCAGGACTATTTGATATAGTGATGTTGGCTGGATTTACAGGCTACAAAGATGCTGACATTTCACAGTTCATCCAAAGATCATGTTGATTCACAACAGTGTTCAATCAAATTCAATGATTTTAATAAGCTCCTCCTAATACATTTCTACCTTCACAACTCAAGCTTCTTTTCCTACCTTTGCCCGAGATACTCAGTCCTACTCAGCCATATTTGTCTGACATGATGAACCAATCTCTGGACAGATGAGAAGGAGTCCTGGATTCTTGTCTGTCTTCCATGACTAAGGAAATGTGGAAACCTTGGACTCCTGCAGAGACTTTCAGGAGGACCAACACTTCCCCCAAGGGTGCTAGCGGTCCCAGGACAGTGAAAGTGTCAGCTAGAACATTCGTTGAGGAAACAAAGGGGATGGTTGTGCTCTCTCGATCACTGAGTTTGTACCAGACTGTGATTTACATGGGTGGAGAGCTCTGTCCCTCTCAAGATGAGAGGGCGTGTGATGGATGGTCCCTGTGGGGGCTGAGGTGGACTATCACCCCCCAGCTGTGTGGTCCCTCCTGGGCAATGTCAAGGGGCACAAAGGGCCAGAGTGGGTATGGTCATTATAATACATGTGGAATTTGACTTTACTCCACCTGTGTTGCACTAAAGGAATGGAGGATTGCCTCTCCTGTCTTAAATGGGGTGMCAGGTTGCCTAGTGGTTAGCATGTTGGGTTAGTAACCAAAAGGTTGCTAGATCAAATCCCCGAGCTGACAAGGTAAATATCAGTTCAGTTCTGCCCCTGAACAAGGCAGTTAACTCACTGTTCCTCGGCTGTCATTGTAAATAAGAATGTGTTCTTAACTGACTTGCCTAGTAAAATAAATTTAAAAATGGTTATCCGTGTTGGATTCTGCCAATGGACAGATGATCAGAGATGGTTGTAAATCATCCAGATTACCATGTTTATTTATTTGATGAAATTCAGGAGATCTAGCTCAATGTTGATAAATGCATACATTTACCCTGCAACTTTGACAAATGTATCCATTTAGCTACATTTATCAAATAAAATAAAATTTTATTGGTCACATACACATGGTTAGCAGAAGTTAATGCGAGTGTAGCGAAATGCTTGTGCTTCTAGTGCCGACCATGCAGTAATATCTAACGAGTAATCTAACAATTTCACAACAACAAAGGAATGAATAAGAATATATACATATAAATATATGGATGAGTGATGGCCGAATGGCATAGGCAAGATGCAGTAAATGGTATAGAGTACAGTATGTACATATGAGATGAGTAATGTAGGGTATGTAAACATAATATAAAGTGGCATTGTTTAAAGTGATTAGTGGTACATTTATTACATTACATTTTTAATTATTAAAGTGGCTAGAGATTTGATGTGTTGGCAGCAGCCACTGTTATGCTGGTGAATGAGGACCCAAAAGCGACGTAATAGAAACAGAGTCTTTATTCCAGTATCAAACAAACAATGATTCTCCTGGATATATCAAAGGTAAATCCAAAACAGGAAACTGAAATCCTCTCGTCAGTAGAGAGGAACGACTGGAGACGCGACCACAGACTGCAGGTCGCTTCAGGAAGGCACAGCCGTAGCTGACATAGACACCTGCTCACACGCAGCATCTGAAGAAGGCAAAAACACGACAGGGCGGAACAAGGACACAGGACAGCAAACATCAAACAAGAATCCGACAAGGACAGAAGCGGGAAACAGAGGGAGAAATAGGGACTCTAATCAGAGGGCAAAATAGGGGACAGGTGTGAAAGAGTAAATGAGGTCGTTAGGAGAATGAGAAACAGCTGGGAGCAGGAACGGAACGATAGAGAGAGAGAGCGGGAGAGGGAGAGAGGGAGGAGGAGAGAGAGGATAGAAAGAGGAAAGACCTAATAAGACCAGCAGAGGGAAGCACAGGGACAAGACATGATGATCAAAGACAAAACATGACAGTACCCCCCCACTCACCGAGCGCCTCCTGGCGCACTCGAGGAGGAACCCTGGCGGCAACGAAGGAAATCATCAATCAACGAACGGTCCAGCACGTCCCGAGATGGAACCCAACTCCTCTCCTCAGGACCGTAACCCTCCCAATCCACTAAGTACTGGTGACCACGTCCCCGAGAACGCATGTCCATGATCTTCCGTACCTTGTAAATAAGAGCGCCCTCGACAAGGACGGGGGGGGGGGGGGAAGACGAACGGGGCGCGAGAGAAAAGGCTTGACACAAGAGACATGGAAGACAGGGTGGACGCGACGAAGATGTCGCGGAGAAAGCAGTCGCACAGCGACAGGATTGACGACCTGAGAGACACGGAACGGACCAATGAACCGCGGAGTCAACTTGCGAGAAGCTGTCGTAAGGGGAAGGTTACGAGTGGAAAGCCACACTCTCTGACCGCGACAATACCTAGGACTCTTAATCCTACGTTTATTGGCGGCTCTCACAGTCTGCGCCCTGTAACGGCAAAGTGCAGACCTGACCCTCCTCCAGGGGCGCTCCACAACGTTGGACAAAAGCCTGAGCGGAGGGAACGCTGGACTCGGCGAGCTGGGACGAGAACAGAGGAGGCTGGTACCCAAGACTACTCTGAAACGGAGATAGCCCGGTAGCAGACGAAGGAAGCGAGTTGTGACGTACTCAGCCCAGGGGAGCTGTTCTGCCCAAGACGCAGGGTTTCGAACGAAAGGCTGCGTAATATGCGACCAATCGACTGATTGGCCCTTTCTGCTTGACCGTTAGACTGGGGATGAAACCCGGAAGAGAGACTGACGGAAGCACCAATCAAACGACAGAACTCCCTCCAAAACTGTGACGTGAATTGCGGGCCTCTGTCTGAAACGGCGTCTAACGGAAGCCATGAATTCTGAACACATTCTCAATGATGATTTGTGCCGTCTCCTTAGCGGAAGGAAGCTTAGCGAGGGGAATGAAATGTGCCGCCTTAGAGAACCTATCGATAACCGTAAGAATCACAGTCTTCCCCGCAGACGAAGGCAGACCGGTAATAAAGTCTAAGGCGATGTGAGACCATGGTCGAGAAGGAATGGGAAGCGGTCTGAGACGACCGGCAGGAAGAGATTACCTGACTTAGTCTGCGCGCAGTCCGAACAAGCAGCCACGAAACGGCGCGTGTCCGCCTGAGTAGGCCACCAAAACCGCTGGCGAATAGAAGCAAGCGTACCCCGAACGCCGGGGTGGCCAGCTAACTTGGCAGAATGAGCCACTGAAGAACAGCCAGACGAGTAGAGACAGGAACGAACAGAAGGTTACTAGGACAAGCGCGCGGCGACGCAGTGTGAGTGAGTGCTTGCTTTACCTGTCTCTCAATCCCCCAGACAGTCAACCCGACAACACGCCCTTCAGGGAAATCCCTCGGGGTCGGTAGAAACCACAGAAGAACTAAAGAGACGGGATAAGGCATCAGGCTTGGTGTTCTTATTTCCGGGCGATAGGAAATCACGAACTCGAAACGAGCGAAAAACAACGCCCAACGAGCTTGACGTTCATTAAGTCGTTTGGCAGAACGGATGTACTCAAGGTTCTTATGGTCAGTCCAAACGACAAAAGGAACGGTCGCCCCCTCCAACCACTGTCGCCATTCGCCTATGGCTAAGCGGATGGCGAGCAGTTCGCGGTTACCCACATCATAGTTGCGTTCCGATGGCGACAGCGATGAGAAAAGTAAGCGCAAGGATGGACCTTATCGTCAGACTGGAAGCGCTGGGACAGAATGGCTCCCACGCCCACTCTGAAGCGTCAACCTCGACAATGTGATTGTTTTAGTGACGTCAGGAGTAACAAGGATAGGGGCGGATGTAAAACGCTTCTTGAGGAGATCAAAAGCTCCCTGGGCGGAACCGGACCACTTAAAGCAAGTCTTGACAGAAGTCAGAGCTGTGAGAGGGGCAGCCACTTGACCAAAATTACGAATGAAACGCCGATAGAAAATTAGCGAAACCGAGAAAGCGCTGCAACTCGACACGTGACTTAGGAACGGGCCAATCGCTGACAGCCTGGACCTTAGCGGGATCCATCTGAATGCCTTCAGCGGAAATAACAGAACCGAGAAATGTGACAGAGGAGACATGAAAGGCGCACTTCTCAGCCTTCACGTAGAGACAATTCTCTAAAAGGCGCTGGAGTACACGTCGAACGTGCTGAACATGAATCTCGAGTGACGGTGAAAAAATCAGGATATCGTCAAGGTAAACGAAAACAAAGATGTTCAGCATGTCTCTCAGTACATCATTAACTAATGCCTGAAAGACAGCTGGAGCATTACGAGGACCGAACGCAGAAACCCGGTATTCAAAATGCCCTAACGGAGTGTTTAAACGCCGTCTTCCACTCTCCCCCTCTCTGATGCGTACGAGCATGGTAAGCGTTACGAAGGTCCAACTTAGTAAAGCACCTGGCTCCCTGCAGAATCTCGAAGGCTGACGACATAAGGGGAAGCGGATAACGATTTAACCGTTATGTCATTCAGCCCTCGATAATCCACGCAGGGGGCGCAGTACAGTACCGTCCTTATTCTTAACAAAGAAAAAACCCGCTCCGGCGGGAGAGGAAGAGCACCACAGGTACCGGCGTCGAGAGAAACAGACAGATATCCTCGAAGACCTTACGTTCGGGAGCGACAGGAGAGTATAGTCTACCCACGAGGGGGAGTTCGTCCCCGGAAGGAGATCAATTACAACAATCATACGACCGTGAGAGAGAAGAGAGTTGGCTCTTGGACCGACTTGAAGACCGTGCGTAGATCATAGTATTCTCGGCACTCCTGCAAATCACCAGGTTCCTCCTGAGTAGAAGGGACAGAAGAAACAGGGGATAGCAGACATTAAACACTTCACATGACAAGAAACGTTCCAGGATAGGATAGAATTACTAGACCAATTAATAGAAGGATTATGACATACTAGCCAGGGATGACCCAAAACAACAGGTGTAAAAGGTGAACGAAAAATCAAAAAGGAAATGGTCTCACTGTGTTTACCAGATACTGTGAGGGTTAAAGGTAGTGTCTCACATCTGATACTGGGGAGAAGACTACCATCTAAGGCGAACATGGGCGTGGGCTTCCCTTAACTGTCTGAGAGGAATGTCATGTTTCCGAGCCCATGCTTCGTCCATAAAACAACCCTCAGCCCCCAGAGTCTATCAAAGCACTGCAGGAAGCAGCCGAACCGGTCCAGCGTAGATGGACCGACAAGGTAGTACACGGATCTTGATGGAGAGACTTTGAGATAGTAGCGCTCACCAGTAGCCCTCCGCTTACTGATGAGCTCTGGCTTTTACTGGACATCTGACATGACAAAATGTCCAGCAGAACCCAATAGAGGCAAAGGCGGTTGGTGATTCTCCGTTCCCTCTCTTAGTCGAGATGCGAATACCTCCCAGCTGCATGGGCTCAGTCTCTGAGCCGGTGGGAGGAGATGGTTGAGATGCGGAGAGGGAAGCACCGTTAACGCGAGCTCTCTTCCACGAGCTCGATGACGAAGATCTATCCGTCTTCTATGCGGATGGCGAGTGCAATCAAAGAGTCCACGCTGGAAGGAACCTCCCGGGAAGAGAATCTCATCCTTAACCTCAGCGTGAAGTCCCTCCAGAAACGAGCCGCAGCAACCGCGGCTCGCCAGTCACCTGGAGGCAGCAAGAGTGCGAAACTCTATAGAGTTAATCCGTTATGGATCGATCACCTTGACATAGGGAAGCCAGGGCCCTGGAAGCCTCCTTCCCAAAAAATGAACGATCAAAAACCCGTATCATCTCCTCTTTTAAAGTTTCTGATAATCGTTAGAACACTCAGCCCTTGCCTCCCAGATAGCTGTGCCCCACTCCCGAGCCCGACCAGTAAGGAGTGATATGACGTAAGCGATCCGAGCTCTCTCTCTTGAGTACGTGTTGGGCTGGAGAGAGAACACAATATCACACTGGGTGAGAAAGGAGCGACACTCAGTGGCTGCCCAGAGTAACATGGTGTGGGTTATTAAACCTAGGTTCCGGAGACTCGGAAGACCAGGAAGTAGACTGGTGGCACGAGACGAAGACTCTGAAACTGTCCAGAGAGATCGGAGACCTGAGCGGCCAGGGTCTCAACGGCATGAACGGCAGCAAACAATCCTGCTCGTGTCTGCCGAGCATTGCTCCCTGGAACTCGACGGCAGTGTGAGAAATCCATAGTCGCTGGGTCCATCTTGGTCGGATTCTTCTGTTATGCTGGTGAATGAGGACCCAAAAGCGACGTAAGAAACAGAAGTCTTTATTCCAGTATCAAACAAACAATGATTCTCCTGGATATATTCAAAGGTAAATCCAAAACAGGAAACTGAAATCCTCTCGTCAGTTAGGAGGAACGACTGGAGACGCGACCACAGCTGCAGTCGCTTCAGGAAGGCACAGGCCGTAGCTGACATAGACACCTGCTCACACGCAGCATCTGAGAAGGCAAAAACACGACAGGGCGGAACAAGGACACAGGACAGCAAACATCAAACAAGAATCCGACCAAGGACAGAAGCGGAAAACAGAGGGAGAAATAGGGACTCTAATCAGAGGGCAAAATAGGGGACAGGTGTGAAAGAGTAAATGAGGTCGTTAGGAGAATGAGAAACAGCTGGGAGCAGGAACGGAACGATAGAGAGAGAGGCGGGAGAGGGAGAGGGAGGAGGGAGAGAGAGGATAGAAAGGGAAAAACCTAATAAGACCAGCAGAGGGAGCCAGGACAAGACATGATGATCAAAGACAAAACATGACAGCCACTCGATGTTAGTGGTGACCGTTTAACAGTCTGATGGCCTTGAGATAGAAGCTGTTTTCAGTCTCTCGTTCCCCAGCTTTGATGCACATGTACTGACCTTGCCTTCTGGATGATAGCGGGTGAACAGGCAGTGGCTCGGGTGTTGTTGTCCTTGATGATCTTTTGGCCTTCCTGTGACATCGGGTGGTGTAGTGTCCTGGAGGGCAGGTAGTTTGCCCCCGGTGAATCATTGTCAGACCTCACTTACCCTCTGGAGAGCCTTACGGTTTGTGGGCGGAGCAGTTGCCGACCAGGCGAGATTACAGCCCGTACAGGATGCTCTTCAGATATCTGCCGCATTCTGTAAAAGTTTCTTCAGCCTCCTGAGGTTGAAGAGGCGCTGTTGCGCCTTCTTCACCACGCTGTCTGTGTGGGTGGACCATTTCAGTTTGTCCGTGATGTGTACGCCGAGGAACTTAAAATGTTCCACCTTCTCCACTACTGTCCCGTCGATGTGGATAGGGGGGTGCTCCCTCTGCTGTTTKCTGAAGTCCACGATCATCTCCTTTGTTTTGTTAACATTGAGTGTGAGGTTATTTTCCTGACACCACACTCCGAGGGCCCTCACCTCCTCCCTGTAGGCCGTCTCGTTGTTGTTGGTAATCAAGCCTACCGCTGTAGTGTCGTTTGCAAACTTGATGATTGAGTTGAAGGCGTGCATGGCCACGCAGTCATAGGTGAACAGGGAGTACAGGAGAGGGCTGAGAACGCACCCTTGTGTGGCGCCAGTGTTGAGGATCAGACGGGTGGAGATGTTGTTTCCTACCCTCACCACCTGGGGGCGTCCCGTCAGAAAGTCCAGGACCCAGTTGCACAGGGCGGGGTCGAGACCCAGGGTCTCGAGCTTAATGACGAGTTTGGAGGGTACTATGGTGTTAAATGCTGAGCTGTAATCGATGAACAGCATTCTTACATAGGTATTCCTCTTGTCCAGATGGGTTAGGGCAGTGTGCCGCGTGATTGCGATACCGTCGTCTGTGGACCTATTGGGGCGGTAAGCAAATTGGAGTGGGTCTAGGGTGTCAGGTAGGGTGGAAGTGATATGATCCTTGACTAGTCTCTCAAAGCACTTCATAATGACGGAAGTGAGTGCTACGGGGTGATAGTCATTTAGCTCAGTTACCTTAGCTTTCTTGGGAACAGGAACAAAGGTGGCCCTCTTGAAGCATGTGGGAACAGTAGACTAGGATAGGGATTGATTGAATATGTCCGTAAACACACCAGCCAGCTGGTCTGCGCATGCTTTGAGGACAAGGCTAGGGATGCCGTCTGGGCCGACAGTCTTGCGAGGGTTAACACATTTAAATGTTTTACTCATGTTGGCTGCGGTGAAGGAGAGCCCGCAAGTTTTGGTAGCGGGCCGTGTCGGTGGCACTGTATTGTCCTCAAAGCGAGCAAAGAAGTTATTTAGTTTGTCTGGGAGCAAGACATTGGGGTCCGCGATGGGGCTGGTTTTCTTTTTGTAGTCCGTGATTGACTGTAGACCCTGCCACATACCTCTCGTGTCTGAGCCGTTGAATTGCGACTACTTTGTATCTATACTGACGCTTAGCTTTTTTGATTGCCTTGCGGAGGGAATAGCTACACTGTTTGTACTCTGTCATGTTTCCGGTCACCTTGCCCTGATTAAAAGCAGTGGTTCGCTCTTTCAGTTTTGCGCGAATGCTGCCATCAATCCACGGTTTCTGGTTGGGGAAGGTTTTAATATTCGCAGTGGGTACAACATCATCGATGCACTTGCTAATAACTCGCTCACCGAATCAGCGTATTCATCAATGTTGTTGTTCAACGCTATCCGGAACATATCCCGGTCCACGTGATCGAATCAATCTTAAAGCGTGGAATCAGATTGGTCCCTGCAACTTTGACAATGTAGCTATTACGTTACAAAATTTATCCTGCAACTTTGACAAATGTATCCATTTACCTACATTTATCATGCAGCTTCAAAAAATGTACCATTTAGAAACATTTACCCTGCAACTTTGACAAATGTATCCATTTACCTACATTTATCATGCAGCTTCAAAAAATGTATCCATTAAGCTACATTTGCCCTACAAATTCGACAAATATATCAATTTGGCGACATTTACCCAGCAACTTTTACAAATGTATCCATTTATCTATGCATCTACATTTATCCTTTAACTTTGACAAATTTACCAATGAAGCTACATTTTCCTTTAACTGTGACAATGTATCCATTTAGCTACATTTACCCTACAACTTCGACAAATATATCCATTTAGCTACATTTACCCAGCAACTTTGACCAATGTATCCATTTAATGACATTTACCCTGTATCTTTTGACCAATGTATCCATTAAGCTACATTTACCATTTAGTTACATTTACCCTGCAACTTTGACAAATGTCTCCATTTAGCTACATTTACCCAGCAACTTTGACAAATGTTTCCATTTACCTACATTTACCATGCCGCTTCAAAAAATTTACCATTAAGCTACATTTACCCTTCAACTTCGACAAATATATCCATTTCGCTACATTTACCCAGTAACTTTGACCAATGTATCAATTTAGCTACATTTACCCTGCAACTTTGCCCAATGCATCCATGTAGTTACATTTATCCTTTAACTTTGACAAAAGTCTCCATTTAGCTACATTTACCCTACAACTTTGACCAATGTACCATTTAGCTAGTTACCGTGAAACTTTGACCAATGCATACATTTAGCTACATTTACCTGCAACTTTGACAAATGTATCAATTTCTTTACATTTACCCAGCAACCTTGAAAACTGTATCATTTAGCTACATTTACCCAGCAACCTTGAAAACTGTATCATTTAGCTACATTTACCCACCAACTTTGACCAATGTATCCATTAAGCTACATTTACCATTTAGTTACATTTAACCTGCAACTTTGACAAATGTATCTATTAAGCTACATTTACACTGCAACGTTGACAAATGTGTCCATTTAGCTAAATTTACCATGCAGCTTCGAAAAATGTATCCATTTAGCTACATTTACCCTCAAACTTTGACCAATGCAAACATTTAGCTACATTATTCCTGCAAAGTTGACCAATGTATCCATTTAGCGACATTTACCCAGGAACTTTGACAAATTCATCAATTACGCTACATTTGCCCTGCAAATTCTACAAATGTATCCATTTAGCTACATCCCCAAGGGGATCTCAGTCCTGTTGCATTGTGGGAAGATGTTTAGGAGCTACAGCGTATGTGCATCTGTCACGTGTGCTCCCTCTCCGGCCTCTAGGTCACCAGGCTGCTGGTTATGGCGCACACCTGTCACCATCGTTACGTGCTCCTGCACGTCATCAGACTCAACTGGACTCCATCACTTCCCTGATTACCTTCCCTTTATATGTCACTCCCTTTGGTTCCTTTCCCAGGCGTTATTGTTTCTGTTTCAGTTTCCTGTCTGTGCATTGCTTGTGTTTTGTTTATTAAATTATGCACTCCCTGAACTTGCTTCCTGACTTCCAGCGCACTCGTTACAGAATAGCGCCTCACCAAAGGGAAGCATCAGGGGGTCAGTTTTTTATCTTTTTGTGTTGGAGGTGATGTCGGGTCCGGGTGTCCGAACCGGAGCTACCTGGGAGGCCTCAGCCGGCTTGTCAGGTTCCCCTGCCTTAGCTGGCTCAACGGATTCCAAACCTCAGCGGGATCGATAGGCTCCCATGCCTCAGCTGGTGAACAGGTTCCCGTGCATCGACCTCACGCCTCAGCCGGTTCATCAGGTTTCTGCACCTCAGTGGAGGCGAACGGTCCGCTCCGGATCCCCAGGATCATCCCTTTGGTCAGTGTCCTACAGCAGGAGCTGCGCGTCAGGGCGGGGGTATTGTCACATGTGCTCCCTCTCCGGCCTCTAGGACACCAGGCTGTTCGTTATGGCGCACACCTGTCACCATCGTTACGCGCACCTGCGCCTCATCAGACTCACCTGGACTCCATCACTTCCCTGATAACCTTCCCTATACATGTAACTCCCTTTGGTTCCTTCCCCAGGCATTATTGTTTCAGTTTCCTGTCTTTGTGTTGTTCGTGTTTTGTTAATTAAATTATGCACTCCCTGAACTTGCTTCTCGACTCCCAGTGCACTCCTTACAGCAATTTTGCAACAGAAAACAATACACACACACAAACATTTGGCATCCCACTATATTCCAAACATATAGTTGGATCAACCCCCCCCCCCCCCAGTGAATGAATAGAAGATGCAAATCCTAAGGATGAATGCACTACCAATAGCTGAAAAGCAGAACGTTTCACAAGAAGTATGCATTACACCCATTACATTGTGGGAATTGCATTACAAATGCATTTATAAGCATGAATAGGTATGGTTTTTTAAAAGAACCATGAGCCGTTATGATTATTATTATGTAAATGGTTATTTTGTAACTATGTAATGCATTACAGACAGATTTATAGTGGTTGTACATTTATACAGACTGTTAGAAGATTACAGATGTGGGGTACAACATTTTAAATTTAGGAAACAGAACATTTAGCAAGAGAATGAATCTTTAGTCAAAAACAAAACTTAATTTAAATTTTTTTGAATATTAAGATCTCCATGTTATAGTTTAGTGTAATTCCAAACATAAATGCAAGTAAATCAGACTTTTTGAAAATCCTTGAAAATCCATGCTTATCAAATAGTTTCAAAGTTCTTCATTCAAAACACTCTGGCATATTAGCATTAATCTGTGACCTATGTTTGATTATTGACACAATACTGGAGAAAAAAAATTCCAATAAAAGATATTCCCCATCAGACGCAGAGGCGTGGAACAGGACTACATTGAATGAAGAAACAAATGTTTGCTTTAGACCTGTCTCCTGGTATCTTCCAACTCAGCGAAAAGCCATTGTGTGACTGAAAAAAGTTAAGTTAAAAGCTAAGCATGGTATGTGAAAACAACTGTCCAACAAATACTTTTCACTGGTCCCTATTGGAGCCACTATATTCACACTGCATTTACAGGGAAAACAGTCCCACCGCTCCTCTCTGGCTGGCTGTAAAACAAAGTTAAAGGGAACATGGAAGTGGCTGGAACTTTTTACCAAGGCTAAGGAGACTTTATCTTACATTTATAAAGCACAAAGAAGACACTCCATTTAGTATTTTAAAGCATATTCCAGGGAAGAGTATAGTGTAATATTTACACTTTCATTATTGTTCTTAGAAGTTTAACTGCTGCAATTGTCCTTCTTTCTCTCATTTGGACCTCATTCAAGACAGCAACATCCCTTTTTTATGTAAAAAAAGGAGACAACATGGACTATAAAGTGAGTTGTCAAAAAGACGGATTATCATACATTACCAATAACCTGATAAAAATAGCAGGTGTATAAGGCAGGTCTGGTCGATTAATATTTGCTATGCCACATCATTAGCATGGTCAGAACACTAGGTTTACTTTCCTCATCCATGATTAAAGTTGCTCACAGCTGTTTGATTCAAGAGCCTGTTTATCATTTCAGTGAGCAACCTGATAGTACACATTCAACTACCCCTATATACCCCTGCCCCTTCTGGTCAGAATATAAAACCTATATACCCCTGCCACTTCTGGTCTGAATATGAAACCTATATACCCCTGCTGAAGTCAAATCTTTGTTCAGATGGCAAACTAGAGGAGCACATTTTTTCTAAAATAATTCATCTTTATAGTAAACACTGATAAATAGTTATGTAAATAACAACATAAAAAAGTTTTAACAATATATCAGCTAACTGATACATTTCTAAGGTATCTTACTGTAGCATTTTTACAGATGGATGCTATTTATCAAATAGAAAACGGAGCAAACATTAACATGATCTGGCTCAGCATTCTATGAACATAAACATGACAACTCTGGATCAGCATTCTATGAACATAAACATAATATGGATCAGCATTCTAAACTCAGCAACAACAAAAAACGTCCTCTCACTGTCAACTGCGTTTATTTTCAGCAAACTTAACATGTGTAAATATTTGTATGAACATAACAAGATTCTAAAACTGAGACATAAACTGAACAGGTTCCACAGACATGTGACTAACAGAAATGGAATAATGTTTCCCTGAACAAATCAAAAGTAACAGTCAGTGGCTACCAGCTGCATTAAGTACTGCAGTGCATCTCCTCCTCATGGACTGCACCAGATTTGCCAGTTCTTGCTGTGAGATGTTACCCCACTCTTCCACCAAGGCACCTGCAAGTTCCCGGACATTTCTGGGGGGAATGGCCCTAGCCCTCACCCTCCGATCCAACAGGTCCCAGACGTGCTCAATGGGATTGAGATCCGGGCTCTTCGCTGGCCATGGCAGAACACTGACATTCCTGTCTTGCTGGAAATCACGCACAGAACGAGCAGTATGGCTGGTGGAATTGTCATGCTGGAGGGTCATGTCAGGATGAGCCTGCAGGAAGGGTACCACATGAGGGAAGAGGATGTCTTCCCTGTAACGCAGTGTTGAAATTGCCTGCAATGACAACAAGCTCAGTCCGATGATGCTGTGACACACCGCCCCAGACCATGACGGAACCTTCACCTCCAAATCGATCCCCCGCTCCAGAGTACAGGCCTCGGTGTAACGCTCATTCCTTCGACGATAAACGCGAATCCGACCATCACCCCTGGTGAGACAAAACTGCAACTCGTCAGTGAAGAGCATTTTTTGCCAGTCCTGTCTGGTCCAGCGACAGTCGGTTTGTGCCCATAGGCGACGTTGTTGCCGGTGATGTCTGGTGAGGGCCTGCCTTACAACAGGCCTACAAGCCCTCAGTCCAGCCTCTCTCAGCTTGTTGCGGACAGTCTGAGCACTGATGGAGGGATTGTGCGTTCCTGGTGTAACTCGAGCAGTTGTTGTTGCCATCCTGTACCTGTCCCGCAGGTGTAATGTTCGGATGTACCGATCCTGTGCAGGTGTTGTTACATGTGGTCTGCCACTGCGAGGACGATCAGCTGTCCGTCCTGTCTCCCTGTTGTGCTGTCTTAGGCGTCTCACAGTACGGACATTGCAATTTATTGCCCTGGCCACATCTGCAGTCCTCATGCCTCCTTGCAGCATGCCTAAGGCACGTTCACACAGACGAGCAGGGACCCTGGGAATCTTTCTTTTGGTGTTTTTCAGAGTTAGTAGAAAGGCCTCTTTAGTGTCCTATGTTTTCATACCTGTGACCTTAATTGCCTACCGTCTGTAAGCTGTTAGTGTCTTAACCACCGTTCCACAGGTMCATGTTCATTAATTGTTTATGGTTCATTGAACAAGTATGGGAAACAGTGTTTAAACCCTTTACAAGGAAGATCTGTGAAGTTAATTGGATTTTTAAGAATTATCTTTGAAAAACAAGGTCCTGAAAAAGGGACATTTCTTTTTTTGCTGAGTTTATGAACATAAACATGACAACTCTGGATCAGCGTTCTATGAACATTAATATAACAATTCTGGATGCTTGGCTCTGTTGTGCTTCTACAGTGGTACAGTATAATGCATTTGCCTCATGCACCCCAACTCTGGAATGGGGTGTCTCTCCATCTGGACAGCTGCAGGTCAATGTGTTATTCAGTGTAGATTTCAGCTGTCCACTTCCTACTKAATGCTTCAAAGAGTGATTATGAATGAAGACAGTCGTACAGTACATATTGTAATGATTTTTGTTTTTCCTGCTTTCATATAGGTTTCTAACCATTTGTCGTGCTGGTTTTGGATTCTCTTTAAGGACCAAATTAGTCTTTGATGAGTACGAAGTGCAAGTTGCTTGTAGGCCTTACTAAATGACATTGACGAAGGTTTAAAAAAAGTTAGAAAACACTGACCAGATCATTTTCCAGGGGTGGTTTCTTTTTTTGTCAGAAGGTTCTTTCTTCCTAAAAATAAATTGCCATCAAGATGAGGGTAGTAATTTGTGATTACCGTTTGTGCCTTTGTGTCAGTTAGTGAGTTTCCTCAGGGAAACAGTTGCATCAGGCCAAGAATACTCACACAGTTTGCAGTAAGACTACATACAGAACTTAGGGTGAAACATCGCATGCATTTATGTCAAAGAGAAATCACTCTAATATTCAATGTTGGATGTTTTGCGTGACATGTTATGTAGGTGGATAATCACAAAGACACTTATATGCTATTATTTCATACATTATTTATTTTTCAAAAATATTTAGTTGATTTTCTTAATGGGCAACAGTGATAAAACAATTCCAATAGCTTCTGTACAATGCTTCTTAAATACATTTTTGTTGGAAAACAAAGTCACATTGACCTGAACTGCCTTATATACATTAGACATAAATTATATCAAAATGATATCTACAAATTCACAAACAAATGGAACACATAACACAATTAAATTAAAAGAATACATCTTTGAAAAAAACAACAGTATGTTTACAAATTTAAAGGCAGTATTTTCCCATCTTAAAACTAATTCAGAAGACTGCCTCAAAGGCTTTACAAATATACACTGCAGTCAGTGCATACTCATTATACACAGTAATTAACTCAAATGTGTATGTTTAAATACATATTAAAAAGCAACCCTCCATAGTGCAATGAGGTACAACTGTTCTCACAGGCAGTGCAACAAATCCATATTACGCACGTTCCTGGGAAACATAAATTGTGAGAGCACGGACCAGTGTGGTCCAACATCCTTTATCTGCAGCCACTGTGCTTACTTCAGTTGAGAACCAGCTCATTCTGAATATCACTGTCAATGTCTTAGTCTCACAGCAGCAGTCACACGAAGGGAAACCTTCCCCTGGGTTTGAGCAGCATTCACCGGAGTAAAACCTCCTGTAGAGAAGACGAGCTACACCTCAGCTGTGGTGTTACACCTGGGGAAGACAAGAGGCAAAGATGCTTTAGTTTCAGAGTATTTGGCTATTCGCAAACCAGTGAAAAGTAAATATGCAAACTGCAAAGAGATTTCATCAGCAGTGAAAAAGAGGAAAATCAACTCACCTCAGTTGCAATGATACATTCATCTTTCTCGTCTGATATGACGTAGACTGACTGGTACTTTGTGTTGTTGCAAATCGATGCTTCGTTGCACATCGACTCCTCTGGACGTTTATTTTCTGAGGCGTCACTGAGAACACAAGAAAAATAAATACATTAACATCAACATTCACTCTTCAAACACAAGCATGACTACTCCCATATGTGGCACATCATTTATATCTAAATGTATAGATATTCACCTCTTTAAACGTTTTCTGTGTTTCTCTTCAAACTCACTGTCGGAACAAAAAGATTCAGAACAATTTGATTCGGAACACTTTGCTTCACTCTTTTCTTGGTCCTCTTTCAACACATCTTCTGGCTTCAGCTCATGCACCAGATTATAATCCGTTGACGAGCATCGGGACTTGTAGCCATTCTGCTCTCCTCCAGCATTGTCCGAGTGAAAGTCCACTTTCTTATTGGTGTTCTTGACCCCTGTCGTGCCGATCACGCTGACAGATAGGTCCTTGTCAGGCCGTTGACAGTTGTTGGCCAGGTTGTTCATGGTCTCACTCTCACTGTGGGTGTCTCCCTGCTGACTCCTCTGCTGCACCTTGACCCGGATGTAAACCATCAGCACGGCACAGGCCACCAGCAGCAGCAGCGCCAGGATAATCCCAGCACACACTGCGGTCCAGGGGAATGTGCCTTGGTCCTCTTCATCAGAGTATCTCTTACCAGCTCCTTCCACCCCGGGTTGTCCCTGGGGGTGCTCCGGCAGGAGGAACTGGCAGTTATGGCCGCCGTAGCCTGGCACACAGGCGCACACATAGCGATTATTCCTCTCGTGGCAGGTGGCTCCGTTGTGGCAGGGATTGTGCTCACATTTTCTGATGGTCGAGCTGCAGTTCTTGCCGGTGTATCCAGGTGGGCAGGTGCAGGTGTAATCATTCATGCCATCCAAGCACGTGCCACCATTCTGGCAGGGGTAGTTGGCGCACTCGTCAATGTTGTCCTCGCAGTTGGCTCCGGAGAAGCCCTCAGGGCACTGGCACATGTAGGAGTTCACTAGGTCCATACACTGGGCACCTGGAGACATTAAAAAGTCATGTTAAACCATCTGTTCCAGTATTCATTCATGTCCTCAGACTTTGAATAGAAAGGTTAAACTGGTAAACACAGAACTAGAGAACTTTGTTTCAGCTTACCGTTGGAGCATGGGTTGGAGGTGCAGTGGTCGATCTTCTTCTCACAGTTGAATCCGGCATAACCGAGAGGACACTGGCAGTAGTATCCTCCCTCTGGGTTGTCAGCACAGCGTCCGCCGTTAAAGCAAGGCCCATCGGCACAGGTCATGGCACTGAGCTCACAGCTGTTGCCATAGAAGCCTGGGGGGCAGGCACATGTGTATGTGTTTTCTAAATCCTGTCAGAGGCGAGACAAAGCACTTGCTAAGCAAAAGTTACAACTCCTTAATGACTTGTTATTAATTTGTTATGCTACATTCACCATGAGGAATGCCTGCCAGCTCTAGCATGACAGCACCACACACTATGTGACACTACATCACTGAGAAATCATTTCTAATGTAACTAATGAGGGGCAGCTCAAAAACAAATACTTACAGTGCAGCTTCCCCCATTTTGGCAGGGGTTGTCGGAACATTCATTAACCTCAATCTCACAGCTGGCCCCAGTGAAGCCGGGTTTACAGGAGCAGGTGTAGCTACCCTGGCCAGTATTGGTACAAGTGGCTCCATTCATGCAGGGCTTGTGGTGTGTGCAGTAGTTGAGATCTGAAACAGACAATGGCACATGTGGATTAGTCTTCTGAGAGTTAATGTACAGTGATATCGAGGATGTTTTTATGACTTGTTTTAAGGCCAAGATGTGCCCTATTCTCTGAACCTGATTGGTATGGTGGCTTAGATAACATAGTGGGGATACTGTATGATTGGCATGGTGGCTTAGAGAACACAGTGGGGATACTGTATGTCATCTCAACACCAGCACAGTCTGGATCTGGTGGAGAAGGACAGATGAGCACTAGTCAGTTGCATATGGGAGATAAACAGAACTCACCTTGGTTGCAGAAAAGGCCACCCCACCCCTCCAGGCAGCTACACTGCCACGGCTGCTGGCAGGTGCCATGAAGACACCCTGGATAGCGGATGCAGTCATCACAGTAACGCCCACTGAAGCCAACTCTACACCTGTAACCACACACAATGCTCATGGTTAGATATCTAGCATATATGAAACTATACCAAACGGTGATCCTGTTGACTGGTGTTTAACCCAGACAGAAGATGGACAAATCACTGGGACTTACTTGCATTCACCAGGCTTGTCACAGAACCCGTGCTCCTCGCCACAACCAGGAAGACAGATTGCTGCAATGAGATAGACCATCACAAGTGAATCACGGGAATCTAACTCATTGGAACATGTGTTTATACCAGCAGAGCTTACTTTCAGATGGGCCCTTTCAGTAAACACTGGTTCATTAATTTCAGTGGGCTGGTGGCCCCATTAGCCGTTACCTAGAAAATATGCTCCACTTGTCACCAGGGAGACCAACATTCTGCTTAACACAGTTGCTGCCTATACAAAGGCTTCTTTTTCGGCTAACTATGGGTCATTCGGATGGGAATCTGTGCTCTCAGTCCATTTCGGTGGTTTTAACCCTAAACCCTTCTGTCCCATAGTTATGGTTAACCCTAACCCTTTTGTCCCACGGTTATGGTTAACCCTACCCTAACCCTTCTGTCCCATAGTTATGGTTAACCCTAACCCTTCTGTCCCATTGTTATGGTTAACTCTAACCCTTCTGTCCCATTGTTATGGTTAACCCTAACCCTTCTGTCCCATAAGTTATGGTTAACCCTAACCCTTCTGACCCATAGTTATTTTAACCCTAACCCTTCTGACCCATAGTTATGGTTAACCCTAACCCTTCTGACCCATAGTTATGGTTAACCCTAACCCTTCTGACCCATAGTTATGGTTAACCCTAACCCTTCTGACCCATAGTTATGGTTAACCCTAACCCTTCTGTCCCATAGTTATGGTTAACTCTAACCCTTCTGTCCCATTGTTATGGTTAACCCTAACCCTCCTCTGTCCCATGGTTATGGTTAACCCTAACCCTTCTGTCCCATAGTTATGGTTTACCCTAACCCTTCTGACCCATAGTTATGGTTAACCCTAACCCTTCTAC
>NC_036858.1:68078594-68079010 GCF_002910315.2 Salvelinus sp. IW2-2015 | reverse complement strand
GTTAACCATAACTATGGGACAGAAGGGTTAGGGTTAACCATAACTATGGGACAGACGGGTTAGGGTTAACCATAACCATGGGACAGAAGGATTAGGGTTAACCATAACCATGGGTCAGTAATCCCTTTTTTCTTTCTGCTTATACAGCCCCTCCCCTTAATGTCCCTGAGTCTGTGCAGATACAATGTGGACAGCTGGTGTACGTGGTGCCAATGCAGGACAGCTGGTGTACGTGGTGCCAGTGCAGGACAGCTGGTGTACGTGGTGCCAATGCAGGACAGCTGGTGTATGTGGTGCCAGTGCAGGACAGCTGGTGTACGTGGTGCCAGTGCAGGACAGCTGGTGTACGTGGTGCCAGTGCAGGACAGCTGGTGTACGACCACGTACACCATGCTTGTCCTGCACTGGCACCACAT
>NC_036858.1:68048844-68074791 GCF_002910315.2 Salvelinus sp. IW2-2015 | reverse complement strand
TGCCAGTGCAGGACAGCTGGTGTACGTGGTGCCAGTGCAGGACAGCTGGTGTACGTGGTGCCAGTGCAGGACAGCTGGTGTACGTGGTGCCAGTGTAGGACAGCTGGTCCATTGTCTACTCTCACTCAGCAGCTGCCCGCTTCCAACAATACCTCACTAAGCCAATCAACGCCAAGTGCACTGCCAAGTAGCCAATCAGGCATTACATTTAATCTATGGCTTGCGTGTGAATATTCGGCAAACTTCTCTTATTTAAATTTGCCTAAACAGTGCAACCCACATTTTTGATAAGTGAAACTATTTGGTAATAACGCATGATTTATTCTGACTAATGACTGCAAATTAACCACATTCATACTTTTGTAAAAGAAAAACGGAACAACAAAAGTTAGTATGGGCAAAGCAGAAGTAAGGAGGATGCAGCCTACTTACGTTCTGTGCAGTAGGTTCCCTTCCATCCTGAGTTGCAGATGATCTCGCCACGGTCCCCGCAGGTGAAGTGACCGAAGGCATCATCTCGTGGACGGCAGAAAACAGAACAACCCTCCCCGTAGTAATGCTCATCACAAACAAATCGGTAGGAGTACTTCAGCTCTGTTCTTCCACTAGTCTGTAAATCAGAGGACCACTCATCGCCCACTGTCAGATGCTTCTGAGTGGTGAAGAGACTGATCAGACCCTCAGGGTTATCTGAAAATTGTGAATACAGGAATTAGTACATATATCCCGATAAATATTTACAATGAATAGTTTTGTTTGGTGACCTGTTGCTCTGTATCGAATTTACCTGTTGAAAGATCATCGTCAGAATCCGTGTGTAGGGCCTCAATGATGAGAGAGAATGTCCCCTGTTGAAAAAAAAGAAGAAACAATTATAATAATGAACAACTTTGCCAAAGGGTTAGAAGGTGCTGAGGCCCCACAGGCCATAAACATTGGGCTGTTAGGTCTGATAGAGGTGAGCCACCGTTAGGCTTCTGTTAGGCCTGATAGAGGTGAGCCACCGTTAGGCTTCTGTTAGGCCTGATAGAGGTGAGCCACCGTTAGCTTCTTGTTAGGCCCGATAGAGGTGAGCCACCCCCACTAGGCTCTGTTAGGCCTGATAAGAGGTGAGCCACCGTTAGGCTTTCTGTAGCCTGATAGAGGTGAGCACCGTTAGGCTTCTGTTAGGGCCTGATAGAGGTGAGCCACCGTTAGGCTTCTGTTGGCCTGATAGCGACAGTGCAGCCACAGTGTAGGCTTCTGTTAGGCCTGATAGAGGTGAGCACGTTAGCTTCTGTTGGCTGATAGAGGTGAGCCACCGTTAGCTTCTGTTGGGCCTGATAGAGGTGAGCCACCGTTAGGCTTCTGTTTAGGCCTGATAGAGGTGAGCCCCGTTAGGCTTCTTTGTTAGGCCTGATAGAGGTGAGCCACCGTTAGGCTTCTGTTGGGCCTGATAGAGGTGAGCCACCGTTAGGCTTTCTGTTGGCCTGAAATAGCGGTGAGCCACCGTTAGGCTTCTGTTTGGCCTGATAGAGGTGAGCCACCGTTAGGCTTCTGTTATGCCTGCATAGAGGTGAGCCACCGTTAGGCTTCTGTTGGCCTGATAGAGGTGAGCCACCGTTAGGCTTCTGTTGGCCTGATAGAGGTGAGCCACCGTTAGCTTTGAGGCTGAAGGTGAGCACCGTTAGGCTTCTGTGGCCTGATAGAGGTGAGCCACCGTTAGGCTTCTGTTGGGCCTGATAGAGGTGAGCCACATAGGCTTCTGTTAGGCTTGATAGAGGTGAGGCCACCGTTAGGCGTCTTCCGGATGCCACGCCGGCAGCGCGGGATTGCGTTTTCTGTTTGGCCTGACAGAGGTTGAGCCATAAGGCCATATCCTTTCTTTGAGAGTGAGCCAGACGTATGACTTCTGTTAGGACCTGATCCCGAGAGTGAGCCACGCTTAGGCTTCTGTTGGCCTGGTGACCCACCGTTAGGCTTCTGTTAGGCCTGATAGAAGTGACCCCGTTAGGCTTCTGTTGTGGACCTGATAGAGGTGAGCACCCGTTAGGCCTTCTGTTGGGCCTGATAATAGGGAGCCAACCGTTAGGCTTCTGTTGGGCCTGATAGAGGTGAGCCACCGTTTAGGCTTCAAACTTAATTCCACCACTTCCCCATTTACTCGAAGTTTCATGCAGAGATGCCAATTATACTCCAACTATGAGGATGTGAAGTTTCCCACCCTGATAGCATTTGTTTAACGTGCCTTAGTCCCCCTCCTGTCCTGGGATATGCTACATCTCACTATGACCGTTAATGACATTGTCAAAGCCCCATAAGTGGTGAACCTTGAGCATGCTGACCAAGATTGTATAATTTGACAAAGCTGTGTTTAAATACTCACCGGCCACGTGAATCCAAAAGAAAACGGAATAGGGTTGGCGAATGCTTCTGCAGTTGTTTCCGGCACTTGGAAGGAGTTTGATCCGAGGACAGGAGTCATCGCACCACCATAGGTACAAGGGGGTTCCGGTGATACATTAACTTGATAATGCTTCAAGCAGATTCTAAAAAACGTTTTGCATTCACACTGCTGAATCCCAGAGGCTCCTTTGCAGCAGTTTGTATTGCCTGTCACTCCTTTCTTGTTGAGAAACTCTTGCAACTTCAACTCGAAAACCCCTGAACAAAAACCCTGTAAAAACACAATTAAAACATGAAGGTTGTATTCTATTATGTTTTTGATATGTAGCCTACACATGACTAATGAATAAATTTAAATTACAAATCAATTCAAAAGAGAGTCAAATTCGCAATACCTGGCATATCAAGACACAAAGGATGACAGCTATCACAAGCGACTGGCGTCCCATTGTGCTGAGGATATTCAATAAATAGTCAAATGTCCACGAGCCAGGGCAATTGATGTTTAACCCAGCTCAGAAAATCATCGAGAAAGTTATTTTCCGTAATCAAAAGTCCCACTTAAAAATCCGTACGGTCTTCAGACGTCTTGAATGGAACTGGAGTTTATCTCGATGCTTCTCAGTGTGACTTCATGAACAAAGTTTACAATACAATGTAATCCTCAGCAGTGGTGCCGGTGACGAAAAATCCCAACGAAAAAATGGGGAATGAACTCGAAATTCCGTGCCAAGGTGTTAATACCGATCCAGTTATTAGATATTGCAGTTCTGCACAGCTTCAGACTTGAGGGTGCAAATGAGACAAACCAGTTTTAAGGCTGCTTGTGTTTTGTTTATTTCCCCTTGATTGACAATGATAAAAAAAAATGTACTGATCCAAAACAATCCAAACACTTCCCCAAGGCTTTCTCAGATCTTCGCCCTATGTAACTATGCGTGTGTCTGGCGTCCCAGCCAGCCTGCCGCCAGTTATATACAGACTGCGCTGCTACGGTAATGAGATGTAAATGAGCTAGTCTACTCCCCAATCTGTCTCGAGCTGTCACAAAGGAACACTTTTCAAAACCTCCCTCTCAAAATATCGCCAAATGGTCATTGAGCCGTAAAATGTACAACCCTTCCCCATGGCACAAAACAAAACATTCTCATTTAGATTCCAACAAAATTTTCACCTCAAGAATCCTTTACATCTCTCTCTGATATAAACCTCAAATTACATCACATAACATATCCGCATTGTAAAACCCATGTAGGCTACGGTACGCTCCAAATAGGCCTACATTTTCCACGCGTACTCCAATGTAAGACTATTTTTCATTCTTTAGCTTTTCAACATCACCCTTTATTCCTAAACTTAACTTGTTATTTCATTTTTTAAAACAACAATTCATGTATTTAATCACAATATAAAACTAATGGTCAACATGAATTTAAATTGAATCAAAATGGAAAATCAATAACTTATAAATAGGTTTTCACATAGCTCTTGGAAAATCTTGCCAAAAACCAAAGGATATTATCTTGATATAATTCAATGAAATTTACAAAAACATATACTTTCTTTTGTTAATTATGAGTTTTGACAACTTTACACATCAACAGGTCAAGTGGATGCTTTTTTTCTTGTATTTTTTTATTTTTACAACTGTAAATATTGTGTTGACTTTAGGCATATATGTATAGATTTAACATTTTACATTCTTGTATGCTGGGCAGTAAAAACTGAGCTGGTGGGTCGTTCGCATGGCTGTCATTAAGGCACTTTGTTATTGTGCGGGCCAGGGAAAGAATAAGTTTCTTCTTTGTTGCTCTCAGCTGTATGGTAATTCAGGCAGCAGCACCTGCTCTCTCCACAATGTACTAGGGAGAAAGAGCTCCCCTCGGCGCACGCTGCCGTCCCTACAACAATGTCCTCAGTTTAAAGAAAAACGCGTAGTTTGCTATTCCAGAAAAAAGTCAACAGTTGTTTGGTTATTTCAATATTAACCAACAACAGAGATTTTTAAACTAGCCTATAACATTTGGTAAACTGTTCAATCTTTTTCATTGGTGAAACTTTTAGAAACATATTTGTGTCCTGTGAAAGAGGACATCATTTGTACTGGTGGTTCTAAGCTGATTACTCTGCCTCTCTGGTGACACTTAAACTGTGTGTGTGTGTGTGTGTGTGTGAGGGTGGGTCGGGTGGTCTTAATTAGGACGCTAATTGAAACGGAATTTCAATTTTTGGCGGGTGGCAGCAACGACATTTGAATTTTTGAGCGGCGTTCCAAAACAAGAAAAGCATTGATCCCATGCGCATTTACGCAACGTTTTTCCTCGTGTGTTTTAGTCTACTCTTGGGTTTACTAAGACATTGTGTGTAGCCGATGTAATGTCTGAGTGATGTTTTTATGTTTAGAATCATTATAATGGTCAAGATATGACACTTCCAAATAAAGATCTGGAATAGGTGCCTACCTTTGTACTGTACCCAATGGAAAAGGCTGAGAGAGAACATTTCAACACTATGACTAATACCATTATGCATGTGTTTAGATGGCCATATGTATTCGAAGATCCGTGTTGTATTTAACCAGTTGATTCTTCAATACACTCAATGCAGTAATCCGAAGGATGTGCCTCTACAGTTTTGCAGGTTTTTGCTCTGTACGTAATTCCGCGTGCTTGAGGTTTACGCGATCACCTCTTCTCCCAACCCTTCTATCAACATATAGGCAGGCCTACGCTGCACTATCAGGCATTTATTTTATTGACGTGGCATTCATTTATCGATTATGGCAGCAAAGCATAACTGAAAGGCATGGTGAAATCCTTCATAATCATGATCATTACACGTATTATTTTCAAACWAAATGTATGCCTCGAGATTCTGTCTTGGCTAAATCAAGCATAAAGCTTATTCTTCGAACTCCCCCTTCATTCCGAAGGTGGACTATGGGGAGACTGTTTAACTTAAGTGTTTCTATAAGGGGCTGTTGTATTTTAACTCCTGCCCACCAGTAGCTCCATTGAACAAAAGAGAGACTCGAGGTCTGACTATTCATCTTTTCTTTGCGCTTTAATTTTCATTGATTTTGAATACAAGGGGAAGCCCTTGGGGATTTTATCTGAAGGGCACGACACGCCTTTAGACGCGGACAGCCTCCCAAGCCAACCATCTGCTCCACACCAAATGGCGTTTCCCCCCCAACCTCAACTGCATGTCTCTGCGGTTCTGTACATATTGCACAATCTTCATCCAAATTGGACTGGAAGCATGTTAAAGAGACTGCAACGGTATGATGCTGACCATATGGTTAGGGAAGCCAAAATGTAAGTTTTTCGGATAGATTGCTCGTGGGAACATAAACACGGTGAACATCACACCATAACGACCAGATAGATAGCAACTCAGGCGTATAGCCTACGTTACCATTCACTAAAATTCTACCTAATTTTAAGTAGCCTACCGCGGTATGCGCAATTGTTCATTTGGATCAATATTCAAAGTCATCAATATTATGACCTGCTGTTATAACTGTGTTGAATAAATATGTTATTAGTTGTAAATAATAAATACATGTTTTTAAAAAACAGACACCAGTGAACATAACGTACATGTCTAACTTTTTGCTTTGCCAAATAGACATGCAGGCCATCGTTTCCCTCAGTGATATAACTGGACTGGAGTTCAGACAGAGGACGGAGCTTGTTTAGCGCGCTGAATCTCCACGTAGATCTATTTTAGGACAATGAGTTTCTCGTCGGCCTCCTGTGTGATGCTGCAAAGTAATTGTGCTGTAATTGTGCTGATTACAATTATAAAGAATCTGTCGCGTGGCTCGAATGCCTGCCTCCAGATGATGGATATCAGCAGTGCAGCCTCACCACATGACGACAGAAACTCGATAGCAAATCATCTGCTCGCTTTGGCCCTGCCCCTATTTTAATGACAATACCCGTGTGATTACCTGTGATCCTATGAACGAGACGAGATTCATTTGTCTTCAAGAAGTCCGATTACTCCGGCCAGCTGCTCTGTGAGTGAACAAGGACCCATTTCAAAGAGGCCGTTCTTTGTGCCCTGTATGTTGTTGGGGTCACGGGGGGATATAGGAGTAACTTTGCGTGTGTGTGCGCGCGTGCGCGTATTTGTGTGCATTCTTCAGGACGGGGTTTACTGCTGAGCCTCTAGAATTCTTTAGCAGAGTGGAAGGCAGTCGCGTGCTTTATGGAGAACATCTGCTTCTGTTTTGGGTGTCTTTTTCCCTGTGTGTCAAGCTTGGGTCCTAGAGGGGGTTGGAAAAAATCAATAAAAAGTTAGAGGTGATCCAAACGGCAATAACAAGAAGAAGGCCATATGCCTACATAACCTATAGGCATAATATCCTAAGAAAATCCACGATTCATTGGATTAGACCTATAGTTTAAGGTAGGCTGGAAAAGGTCTAATTCACTCCATTAAATTAGCACGAAAGATCGTTGAGAATAATTTTGTATGCTCCAGCCTTTTTTGATTCAGAGTAGCTGCTGATGTGAATTCTTTGGAACCCTCTTCCAAATAACTAAAGGTCTGAAGCGTCTGGCATATGCAAGATTGATTTAGCACAGATTGGCAGATTATTTTTTATGTAAGAGCTTTTAGTTTTTAGCAAACTTCATCCCTACCCCCATAAAACAATCTTCACTATTTCACCTTGGGGATGAGCTCCAGTGCTAGGATACCATCAGACCGTCATTATGAGCCCCTCACCCCCAATTCCAGAGCAAGGCAATCTGAATTACGGCACAACGCCATCCCACTGAATGGAGGATTTAACGGGGCGGTGCCCCTTTAGAATGGCTCCCCAGGTCCCTGGGAGCATCTGCCCAGAGATGACCAGATGTAGGCACCTGTGGTGACAGCCTGCGTATGCTCCAACCTATTCACACTTTTCTAGTCACGGCCACAATAGAAGATAAAGCTTTGTGTGCACAGTATTATAACTCCTGGATGATCTATTTCCCAACAGCAGTAGGCTGAAATCTACTTTTTATTAGGCCTACTTCACTATTGAACTCTTTCTCCAACTTTATTTTCAAACGTTCATAGCCTAGGCCCTAGGCTTAGTTCTTATTATTAAACAGTTCAAACATTCTGTTGCAATAGCTAGAATACGTCTCCCTGTAAAGCATGGCCAGAGAGTCACACTCAGTGCGCTTTGAAACTATTTTTCTGAATATTCTGTGAGCATTTAACCTATTTAGTCAGTTATTAATTAAATTACATGACATACATTGACTGGTATGAGCCAGTGTATTGTATTGCTCCTAGCCACTATTTAAAACATATATTTAATTTGTCTTTGTATGAGTTGGTATAAAAGGCTTGCAGTATTTCATGGAGAAATGTTGTCTAGAAACCTGTGGACCTCAGGGAGATGGCATTGCAGCATGTCAACAGCCACCAACAGGGCAGCAGCACCACTCCTCCTACACTGGTGGTGGATGGCATGGCCTGTCTGAGGGACTGGTATGGTGGCCAGTGGAAAGAGTTAATGCATTGCCTGGAGGAGTTTGTGGGTGCCTTCATGAATGCAGGTATCTGACTTCTGTTTTTCTTTGACTGGGTAGTGGAAGAAGGCAAACAGGCAGAGTTGGTGAAACGGCAATTGAGGGTCAACGAGAAGGTTGCCAGGGTGTTCCACCATTTAAAGTGCCATCATCAACAGCCTGGCCGGGTGCTGTTCTGCCTCCCCTCAGGGCTGGCCACCTTCTCTCGCTTTGCCCTCAAGTCTCTAGGCCAGGAAACCTGGTGTTCTGCCCGTGAGGACGACTATGAGATCGCCAGCTTTGCCCTCCGTCACAACTGTAAGGCACCCTGGGACAGGACACAGACTTCATCATCTTTGGCTCAGTCCCCTATCTGTCTGTGAGTCAGCTGAGTCTAGACACCATGACCACATGCTGATTTCCAGAGACAAACTGTCCCACGCCCTCCAGCTCCCTCTGCTCGCTTGTCTCCTTCGTAACGATGTGGTGCTAGAGCAGTAGATGCAGCGGCCGCGTAGTGATGTCCTGGCAGCTTACAGGACATCCACATCCTCCACAAGGGTAGAAAATGTATGCTGTTGCAGATTTCATCAGTAACAACAATCTTTCCAGAGTGGGAAGCCATGGTGTTAGCTCTCTGCCTCTAACAGAATGAGAGGTTCTGGACAAAGGAATACAGTACTATCTACTTCCTGGTCAAAAGCTACTATGGGACATTAGTGACACCTCTCCTCGTAGAGTTATCTGAAGAAGAGCTGCTTGAGTCCTTACAGCAGCGTTTCCCAAACCCGGTACTCGGGACACCAAGAGTTGCACGTTTCATTTTTTGCCCTAACACTACACAGCTGATTCAAATGATCAAAGCTCGATGATTAGTTGATTATTTCAAGCAGCTGTGTAGTGCTAGGGCAAAAAATGAAACGTGCACCCCTGTCCCCCAGTTTGGGAAACCCTGCCTTACGTCCTCCAGGGAAGAAACAGATGTAAATTGTTAAAAAGCCCAAACAATATGATGGTTATGTTTGTTTTGAATCCTGTTTTTTCTTTACAGGCAGACAAAGAAAAGCACATGTGAGCAGAATGTTTTATGGTGTACAATGTACTGTATGATTTTGTGCTGGAATGCAGTAATACACTTGAAGACAGGGAGGATGCTGAGATAACTCCACAGGCAATTGTGTGTCAACCTTGCAGAGAACGCCTCTATGGCATTCAGTTACCTACAAATCCATGTGTTGTATATTATTACGTGGTTATTACAAAATMACATATGGCGTGATGATTATTTCATGGTTATCACAAAATGACATATGGCATGTTGAATATTACATGGTTATTAAAACACTGCATGGTTATTTGTTGCCAGTTTTACTACCAGGCACCATCTTAATGAAACATGTTTCACTATGAAGTACACAGAAATACATTGTACATCTTTGGATACATTTCTTGTCATTTATCATGCATCTTTTCTCAGCAGTGGTGGACGGGCCCAAACATTGAGGGAATGGCTTGTCTTTCCTGGAAACCCACTGAAGGAGCCCAAAGTAGTGTCTCCCTTGCTGCTGGATGCTGCTGGTATGTTGTGAATTCTTAACATTAATTTAACAACTGTAACGAATGTCTATTTCGTCCTCCTKATCGGACGAGGAGAGGCGAGAAGGATCGGACCAATATGCAGAGTGGTTCGTGCTCATGATGATTTATTAAAACCGAAACTGAACACTGAAATACAAAACAATAAACGAAGTGCAGAAAACCGAAACAGTACCGTGTGGTGAAAACACTAACACGGTAGACAAACACCCACAAAACACACGTGAAACCCAGGCTGCCTAAGTATGATTCTCAATCAGGGACAACGATTGACAGCTGCCTCTGATTGAGAATCATACCAGGCCGAACACAAAATCCCAACATAGAAAATCACACATAGACAACCCACCCAACTCACGCCCTGACCATACTAAATAAATACAAAACAAGGGAAAACAGGTCAGGAACGTGACAACAACGTGGAATAGGTGATTTCATATTGATGCAAAGTGCTGTAGATGGATTTCACCTTGAAATAATATTTTCCTTGCCAATGTGGAAAACCAGATTTTAAGATTTTATGGTCTGGGAAGGACTCCGAAACAATATGCCTCCACATCTCCACTTTCTTGGCAGTATTTGAATTGGATTCATTCTCAGTGGAACATGGTCGTATGGAAGGCTCTCTGATGGCTGTGCTGTGCCTTGCGACCTACACTGCCATGCAGGTGAGGAAAATACTATGTTTTAATGTAGAGTGTTTTTTTTGTCTGGTTATTTAGAAACACCTGTACCTCAGCCTCTCGTCTCAGTAGAGGGTTATCATGATTGAACAACATAGAAGCAGTCTCCCCTCTGGGGTTTTACAATGTTGTCGTTGGTCTAGCTCTTATTATTGACCTTTATTATGACAAGAGGGCTGGCATTATCACATACAGTAGTAGGAAAGATGGTGCCGACGAAGAAGGGCGACATCTTATGAGTTCCATCCTAACTTAGCTATATCGTGACTTGTATCGTGTTCATCTTAGTTTTTTTTACAGAAAGGTAATACTATTAACACATATGACCTCCAAGCAATTCTGGACATCAGATCGACACTTACTAACCTCGATTTCCACTTCAAATGCGACTCAGCTGTTCCACTGTTCATTCCTGACCATATTCATTTGTTCCATGGCTACCAAAACACTGCAGGCGTAGACGCAGGAGACGAGGTGGAGTCCTGGTAAAATTGAAAGAGAAAACCGAATGACTCACTKCTCCATTCTATTGGCAAATGTCCAGTCACTCGAGAATAAGATGGATGAGCTTAGTTCGAGGGTCTCCTATTAGAGAGACTTGAAAAATTGCAATATATTATGTCTTACTGAAACATGGCTGGATGATGATGCTATGCACATAGTTCTCGGTGGATTCTCCATGCAGCGGCAGGATCGTACTGCGGCTTCGGGGAAGTCAAAAGGATGGGGAGTGTGTTTTTTCATAAATAACAARTGGTGRGCTGCTTCAAGTGTGAAGGAAATCTCAAGCTTTTGCTCACCTTATATAGAATACCTCATGGTAAGCTGCAGACCTTCTCATCCGTAATTATCACAGCTGTCTACATCCCTTCACAAGCCAACACCACTCTGGCACTTAACGAACTGTATCGGGCTATAAACAAACAACTAACCGCTCACCCAGAGGCAGCGTTTCTGGTGGGCAGAGACTTAACGCAGAGCGACATAAAACCCGTCCTACCTCCGTCCTGACATATTGCCAAGGCTGGTTGGTTGGGTCGAGAACAGGAACATCCCCCAAGTCATCCAGGAGCATCCTACGAGCTCCATTCACCGGGGAAGGGGAGACCCTTTGGGGAGGGATTCCTGCGACACTTCCACCAGACCAGAGCGGCGTCTGGCTACTGGGGTAGAAGAAAAAGAAAAACTAGGCGGGCATGGATTCCCCAGTAGCTTGTTTAGGTTCGCTACTTGTTTGCTAAGAGTAGCCACTTTGCCCKTATAGTCCTCTGCAAGCAAACAGTTGCTACATTGAAAGTCAGAGCGGTCSACATTGTCCCGGAATAAAGCAAAGTTAACACAGCTCCTGCAGCATTGAKAACGTTCAATAGCGACCTCCATTWGAGACTGCCAGCTAGGCTAGCTGGGTTTCCGTGTTTCTCTCTTTACATGGAATCTGCGGGAACCCGGGACAGATAGTASAGTTCACAGTAACTGAGCCCAACTGTGCTGCGGGATCCAAAATTAAAATAAAAAGTATATAAAATCACACTGTCACAACTTTACAAAAACAATAAACCGATAAACCGAGGTCTCTCYTTCAGTGTTCTGATGCTCGTTGTATGTTTATTTAAAAAATATAAAAAAATCACCTTTATTTAACCAGGTAGGCCAGTTGAGAACAAGTTCTCATTTACAACTGCGACCTGGTCAAGATAAAGCAAAGCAGTGTGACACAAACAATAACACAGAGTTACACATGGAATAAACAAACGTACAGTCAATAACACAATAGAAAAAYAGTCTATATACAGTGTGTGCAAATGGCGTGAGGAGGTAAGGCAATAAATAGGCCATAGTAGCGAAGTAATTAAAATGTATCAAATTAACACTGGAGTGATAGATGTGCAGATGATGATGTGCAAATAGAAATACTGGTGTGCAAAAGAGCAAACAAGTAAATAAAGACAATATGGGGATGAGGTAGGTAGATTGGATGGGCTATTCACAGATGGGCTGTGTACAGCTGCAGTATGTGGCAGGGCTTGCAGACAATAACGGATTACAAAGGGAAACCCAGCCATAAGTTGCTTAGCGATGCAGAATTCTCAAATGATCTAAATGCTTTTTTTTTCTCACTTCAAGGAATATAGCACTGTGCCTTGCATTAAACCTCCTGTTTTTCCGGATGACTGTGTGATCTTGGTCACCATGGCCAATGTGAGCTAAACCTTTAAACAGGTTAACAATCACAAGGCCGGAGTAGACGGAATACCAGGACGCGTGCTCAAACATTTTCAATCTCTCCTTGTCCCTGTCTGTAATTCCAACATGTTTTAAGCTGACCACCATTGTCCCTGTTTCCAAGAGCTCCAAGGTAACCTGCCAAAATGGCATCTGTAATTATGAAGTGCTTTGAAAAGCTGGTCATGGCTCACATCAACACCATCGTCCTAGAGACCGCCCCAACAGATCCACAGATGACTCAATCTCAACTGCATTTTACACTGAACTCTCCTACCGGACAAGAGGGGAAATAACTATGTTAGAATGCTGTTCATAGACTACAGCTCAGAGTTCAACACCATAGTCCCCTCCAAGCTCAGGGACCCTGGGACTGAACACCCTCACTCTGCAACTAGATCCTGGACTTCCTGGCGGGGCCAGCCCAGGGTAGTGAGGGTAGGCAACAACACCTCTGCCACGCTGACCCTCAACACGGGGCCCCTCAGGGGTGTGTGCTTAGTCCCCCTGTTCACCCACAACTTTATGGGCAAGCACGACTCCAACACCATCATCAATTTTGCTGTCGACGCCACGGTGGTAGGCCTGATCACCGATGCCGATGAGTCAGTCTAAAGGGAGGAGGTCAGAGACTTAGCAATGTGGTGCCAGGACAATAACCTCTCCCTCAAAGTCAGTAAGACCAAGGAGCTGATCGTGTGCTATAGGAGAAAGAGGGAAGAGCAAGTTCCCATCCACATCGACAGGTCTGTTGTGGAGCGGGTCAAGAGCTTAAGTTCCTTGGCGACCACATCACTAAGGACTTAACATGGTCCACACACACCTACACAGTCATCACCGCTTGGTATGGAAAATGGACTGACCTTGATCGCGAAGCGCTACAGAGGGTGGTGCCAGTACATCACTGGGGCCGAGCTCCCTGCCGTCCAGGACATCTATATCAGGTGGTGTCAGAGGAAGGCCCGAAAAATTGCTTAAGACCACCCACCCAAGCCATAGACTGTTTACTCTGCTACTGTCCGGCAAACGGCCATAACTTTTCACCCCCCCAAAGTCAATACTTTGTAGAGCCACCTTTTGCAGCAATTACAGCTGCAAGTCTCTTAGGGTATGTCTCTAAAAGCTTGGCACATCTAGCCAATGGGATCTTTGCTCATTTTTCAAGGCAAAACTGCTCCAGCTCCTTCAAGTTGGATGGGTTCCTGCTGGTGTACAGCAATCTTTAAGTCATGCTTCAGATTCTCAATTGGCCTGGGTTTTGACTAGGCCATTCCAAGACATTTAAATGTTTACCCCTAAACCACTCAAGTGTTGCTTTAGCAGTATGCTTAGGGTCATTGTCCTCCTGGAAGGTGAACCTCCGGAAGACTGAAACAGGTTTCCCTCAAGAATTTCCCTGCATTTAGCGCAATCCATCATTCCTTCAATTCTGACCAGTATCTCAGTCACTGCTGATGAAAAACATCCTGTCTCCCTCCTGTCCGGAGCTGCCAGAGTCTCCCTCCTGTCCGGAGCTGCCAGAGTCTCCCTCCTGTCCGGGGCCCACTGCAAGGGTCCCTAGTCCGGGGTCGGCGGCGAGGGTCCCCGCTCTAGAGGCGCCACCTAAGTGGGTCAAGCCAGAGGTGGAGCGGGGTCTACGTCCCACACCAGAGCCGCCACCGCGGTGAAATGCCCACCCAGACCCTCCCCTATAGGTTCAGGTTTTGCGGTCCCGGAGTCCGCACCTTTGTGTGTGGGGGGGGGGGTACTGTCACGGCCTGACCTTAGTTCCTTTTTTATGTCTCTATTTTGGTTTGGTCAGGGCGTGAGTTGGGGTGGGCATTCTATGTTTTGTTCTATGTTGTCCTTTTCTATGTGTTTGGCCAGGTGTGGTTCTCAATCTGAGGCAGCTGTCTATCGTTGTCTCTGATTGAGAACCTACTTAGGTAGGTGTTCCCACCTGTGTTTTGTGGTAGTTGTTTTCTGTTTTGTGTCTGCACCAGACAGGACTGTTTCGTTTTGTTTACTCTCTTTGGTGTTTTTTTATTTCAGTGTTCAGTTTATTTATTAAATTAACATGAACACTTCCCACGCTGCGTTTTGGTCCACTCCTTCTTCCCAGGATGATCGTGACAGCACCAATTCTCCGTTTTTAATTTTTAGAATTCTTTGAAACAAGTAATATTTTTAATTTCACTTCATCAATTTGGACATTTTGTGTATGTCCATTACATGAAATCCAAATAAAAATCTATTTAAATCACAGGTTGTATGCAACAAATAGGAAAATCGCCAAGGTGATGAATACTTTGCAAGGCACTGTAAATAGCCAGACTGCTAAATAGCCAATTTATGGTACCCAAACTATCTGCTCTGACTCTATCTTGCACTGACCCTACGCACACTCACTGGACTTTATACACACCCACTCACACACACTGTCACTCCACAAAAAACCCTCACACATGCACATATACTACAAACATAGCACACACATGCATACCGACACAACACTCATCATTTGCTGCTGCTACTCTGTTCTTTATTTTACTTTTTATTATTATTTATCCTGATGGCTAGTTACTTTACCCTGCCTTCATGTACATATCAACCTCAAATACCTTATTATTATCTATCCTGATGCCTAGTTACTTTACCCTGCCTTCATGTACATATCAACCTCAAATACCTTATTATTATCTATCCTGATGCCTATACTTTACCCTGCCTTCATGTACATATCTACCTCAAATACCTTATTATTATCTATCCTGATGCCTAGTTACTTTACCCTGCCTTCATGTACATATCAACCTCAAATACCTATTATTATCTATCCTGATGCCTAGTTACTTTACCCTGCCTTCATGTACATATCTTACCTCAAAATACCTTAATATTATCAAATCAAAATTTATTTATAAAGCCCTTCGTACATCAGCTAATATCTCAAGTGCTGTACAGAAACCCAGCCTTAAAACCCCAAACAGCAAGCAATGCAGGTGTAGAAGCACGGTGGCGAGGAAAAACTCCCTAGAAAGGCCAAAACCTAGGAAGAAACCTAGAGAGGAACCAGGCTATGAGGGGTGGCCAGTCTTCTTCTGGCTGTGCCGGGTGGAGATTAACAGAACATGGCCAAGATTTTCAATAATGTTCATAAATGACCAGCATGGTCAAATATAATAATCACAGAAGTTATCGAGGTGAGCAAGTCAGCACCTCAGGAGTAAATGTCAGTTGGCTTTTCATAGCCGATCATTAAGAGTATCTTACCGCTCCTGCGGTCTCTAGAGAGTTGAAAACAGCAGGTCTGGGACAGGTAGCACGTCCGGTGAACAGGTCAGGGTTCCATAGCCGCAGGCAGAACAGTTGAAACTGGAACAGCCGCAAAGGCCAGTGGACTGGGGACAGCAAGGAGTCATCATGCCCGGTAGTCCTGACGCGTGGTCCTAGGGCTCAGGTCCTCCGAGAGAGAGAAAGAAAGAGAGAAGGAGAATTAGAGAGAGCATACTTAAATTCACACAGGACACCGGAGAAGACAGGAGAAGTACTCCAGATATAACAAACTGACCCTAGCCCCCCGACACATAAACTACTGCAGCATAAATACTGGAGGCTAAGACAGGAGGGGTCAGGAGACACTGTGGCCCCATCCGATGATACCCCGGACAGGGCCCAACAGGAAGGATATAACCCCACCCACTTTGCCAAAGCACAGCCCCCGCACCACTAGAGGGATTTCTTCAACCACCAACTTACAATCCTGAGACAGCGAGTATAGCCCACAAAGATATCCGCCACGGCACAAACCAAGGGGAGGCTCCAACCCAGACATGCTGATGACTAGTCACTTTACCCTGCCTTCATGTACATCTACCTCAAATACCTTATTATTATCTATCCTGATGACTAGTTACTTTACCCTGCCTTCATGTACATATCAACCTCAAATACCTTAATATTATCTATGCTGATGACTAGTCACTTTACCCTGCCTTCATGTACATATCTACCTCAAATACCTTATTATTATCTATCATGATGCCTATTCACTTTACACTGCCTTCATGTACATATCTACCTCAAATACCTTATTATTATTATTATTATTATCTATCCTGATGCCTAGTCACTTTACCCTGCCTTCATGTACATATCTACCTCAAATACCTCGTACCTCATTGATATGGCACTTGTACTCCCTCTATATAGCTCCACATTGATCTGGTACTGATACTCCCTGTATATTGTCCCACATTGATCTGGTACTGATACTCCCTGTATATTGCTCCACATTGATCTGGTTACTGATACTCCACTGTATATAGCTCCACATTTAATCTGGTACTGATACTCCCTGTATATAGCTCCACATTGATCTGCATTGTTGGTTAAGGCTCGTAAGAAGGCATTTCACAGTAAAGTTTTGAGAATGACACAAATATTAATTTCCACAAAGTTTCTGCTGCTTCAGTTCTTTAGATATTTTTGTCAGATGTTACTATGGAATACTGAAGTATAATTACAAGCATTTCATAAGTGTCAAGGCTTTTATTGACAATTACATGAAGTTGATGCAAAGAGTCAATATTTGCAGTGTTGACCCTTCTTTTCAAGACCTCTGCAATCCGCCCTGGCATTCTGCCAATTAACTTTTGGGCCACATCCTGACTGATGGCAGCCCTTCTTGCATAATCAATGCTTGGAGTTTGTGGGTTTTGTGGTGTGGTGTCCACCCGCCTCTTGAGGATTGACCACAAGTTCTCAATGGGATTAAGGTCTGGGGAGTTTCCTGGCCATGGACCCAAAATATCAATGTTTTGTTAACCGAGCCACTTAGTTATCACTTTTGCCTTATGGCTTCATGCTGGAAAAGGCATTGTTCGTCACCAAAATGTTCCTGGATGGTTGGGAGAAGTTGATCTCGGAGGATGTGTTGGTACCATTCTTTATTCATGGCTGTGTTCTTAGGCAAAATTGTGAGTGAGCCCACTCCCTTGAGTGAGAAGCAACCCCACACATGAATGGTCTCAGGATGCTTTAATGTTGGCATGACACAGGACTGATGGTAGCGCTCACCTTGTCTTCTCCGAACAAGCTTCTTTCCGGATGCCCCAAACAATCGGAAAGGGGATTCATCCGAGAAAATAACTTTACCCCAGTCCTCAGCAGTCCAATCCCTGTACCTTTTGCAGAATATCAGTCTGTCCCTGATGTTATTCCTGAAAAGAAGTGGCTTCTTTGCTGCCCTTCCTGACACCAGGCCATCCTCCAAAGTCTTCGCCTCACTGTGCGTGCAGATGCACTCACACCTGCCTGCTGCCATTCCTGAGCAAGCTCTGTACTGGTACTTAATTGCAATTCATCTGATCACTCTTCATAACATTCTGGAGTATATGCAAATTGCCATCATACAAACTGAGGCAGCAGACTTTGTGAAAATTAATATTTTTGTCATTCTCAAAACTTTTGGCCACGACTGTACACAAAAGTATGTGGACACCGCTTCAAAATAGTGGATTCGGCTATTTCAGCTATTTCCATTGCTGACAGGTGTATAACATCGAGCACACAGCCATGCAATCTCCATAGACAAACCTTGGCATTACTGAAGAGCTCAGTGACTTTGAACGTGGSACCATCATAGGATGCCACCTTTCTTACAAGTCAGTCTGTCAAATTTCTGTCCTGCTAGAGTTGACCCGGTCAACTGTAAGTGCTGTTATTGTGAAGTGGAAACATCTAGGAGCAACAATGGCTCAGCCACGAAGTTAGGCCACACATGCTAAAAAAATAGTCTGTCCTCGGTTGCAACACTCAGGACCGAGTTCCAAACTTTCTCTGGAAGCAACGTCACCACAATAACTGTTTGTCGGGAGCTTCATGAAATGGGTTTCCATGGCCGAACATCCGCACACAGCCTAAGATCCCCATGTGCAATGCCAAGTGTTGGCTGGAGTGYTATAAAGCTCACCGCCATTGGAATCTGGAGCAGTGGAAACGCGTTCTCTGGAGTGATGAATCACACTTCACCATGTGGAAGTCCGAGGGACAAATCTGGGTTTGGCAGATGATAGGAGAACGCTACCTGCCACAAATGCATAGTGCCGACTGTAAAGTTTGGTGGAGATGGAATAATGGTCAGGGGCTGTTTTTCATGGTTCGGGCTTGGCCTCTTAGTTCCAATGAAGGGTAATCTTCACGCTACTGCATACAATGATATTCTAGACAATTCTGTGCTTCCAACTTTGTGGCAACAGTTTGGGGAAGGCCCTTTCCTGTTTCAGCATGACAATACTCCCGTGCACAAAGCGAGGTCCATACAGAAATGGTTTGTCGAGATCGGTCTGGAAGAACTTGACTGGCCTGAACAGAACCCTGACCTCAACCCCATCGAACACCTTTGGGATGAATTGGAACGCCGACTGCGAGCCAGGCCTGATCGCCCAACATCAGTGCCCAACCTTACTAATGCTCTGGTGGCTGAATGGAAGCAAGTCAATGCAGCAATGTTCCAACACCTAGTGGAAAGTCTTCCCAGAAGAGTGGAGGCTGTTATAGCAGCAAAGGGGGGACCAACTCCATACTAATGCCCATGATTTTGGAATGAGATGTTCAAGCAGCTGTCCACATACTTTTGGTAAGGTAGTTTGTRAGTGTCTGCGAAGGAACAATAGCTATGTCTACTGCTGCACTTAGGGTGCTCTATGCATAATGCACAATTCATGTTTTCTCAGTSATTTCTCAATGTTGGATGTTCATTTTTTTATACGAGACCTTGTTTCCATTACCCTTAGACTAGAACACTTCTCATGCTTGTTTTTATGTGGGCCACCTCTCCTTGGAAGACATAGYTGCATATCTCAGCCAAGCTATCTGCGTCAGTACATATCCTATGCAAGGGTGAGTGAGATACACTAGTGTCTCTGACATAAACCCGTTATATGGGGTTTATAGAAGCTTCCTAAAGTGGTTATATCATATTTGGGAAAGTGTCAGATATAAAGACCTGTTACTTATGTAGTTGTATATTTTCTTAGAAATTATTTGTGTAGCAAATGCTGACCTGTTGCACCCTCTACAACCACTGTGATTATTATTATTTGACCCTGCTGGTCATCTATGAACATTTGAACTTCTTGGCCATGTTCTGTTATAATCTCTACCCGGCACAGCCAGAAGAGGACACCCCTCATAGCCTGGTTCCTCTCTAGGTTTCTTCCTAGGTTCTGGCCTTTCTAGGGAGTTTTTCCTAGCCACCGTGCTTCTACACCTGCATTGCTTGCTGTTTGGGGTTGTAGGCTGGGTTTCTGTACAGCACTTTGTGACATCAGCTGATGTAAGAAGTGCTTTATAAATAAATTTGATTGATTGATTGACCTTTCTTTTGTGGAAAAACTGAAGATAGTTGGAAAGCTTTTGGAAAGCTTTCCGGTATAGGCACTGCATCTGTATCTTACTCATCCAAGTTAAACATTTTCTGGAGTGATGAATCACACTTCACCATATGGAAGTCCAACGGACAAATCTGGGTTTGGTGGATGACAGGAGAATGCTACCTGCCCAAATGCAACCACACCCAGGACAACAACAAGAGAACGGGGCTGGGAGAATAGTCAAAAAGACATTTTCCACAATATAGTAAGTCCAGCAGAAGAAACTCAGTTGACTCTTTCTCAATATGCAAGAAGATGCAGCAGCAGAAACTGCTGAGAGGGGATCATTTTGGGGCGCATTGCAACATTCCTGCTCAAACTGCTCTAACTGTGGTCTGAACCTGAGAGTGATGCTCTGGCGACGGACTCCAAGCTGTCCCCGACACTGACCACAGTGGCTATTTGCACCTCCCCACCCTACTTTAAACCCAAKTACGCCTGCTATTTCTGCCCCAGCCGCCCAGAGCGGCCGGCGGTTATCCTGGGCCCGGGTTGATAGCGGCTCCCTACGGTAGAGATAATGGATGATAGCAGCGACAAATTAGAGCCTGGTGGGAGACATCCAGAAAGCCACATCCTGATTTACGGTGCTTCCATAGCATCCTCCCAGCGTCCCCCCTAAATCTCGCGTCAGTCAGTTTCTCTGGTCTTGCCAAATCACTGCATGTTTTTGTTGTGTTGTTTGTTGTTGTTTGTTTTAGGGTAGATCAGCTTTAATATTTCAGATTGTGGTTTCTAACAATGTAATTGTCTGCATCATTTTCAATTCCCCATATATATTTTTTGTAAATGTATATATATTATTTTAAATAGATATTTATTTATTATTATTTATTATTACATTTACATTTACATTTAAGTCATTTAGCAGACGCTCTTATCCAGAGCGACTTACAATTATTTTCCCCTAACCCTACCACCCCTCCCCTAATTGGAGTAAACTAATGCACAACAACACTTAGGCTTCCACTTCCAGCTTATACATACTATATACATTTTATGGACACAGTATATTTGACATTAGTTATCTTTTTTGTKCCATCCTTCAGCTACCCTCAACCCCTTACATCTATCTCTGAAGACCATCCAGTTTTTATTTATTTTTGCCATATATTTTTCAACTGTGCTGTGATGTTTCACAAATTTCTGAACCTACAGTATATATAGTTTACGGACAATCTATACTTTACATGAGTTATCTTGTTTTTTGTGTGTTATTTTTAGTTCCACCCTTCAGCTCCCCTCAACCCCTCCCATCTATCTCTGAACACCATCCAGTTTTGATTTCTATTTGCCATATATTTTTCAACTGTGCTGTGATGTTTCACAAAAGTTCTGAGCCTTTCTATTCTCATAGTTTCTACAGATTGTAAATTAAAGATAATTTTTTTTGCTAAGAGTATTATTATATTACTGATTGATTGACTATGACTTTTCAAATCACCCAGCAGTGCTATTTTCAGAGTTAGCTCCAGGTAAATGTTGCAATTCTTCAGCCATTCCTGAACCTGTGACCAAAAACAGGCTACATATGGACAGTACCAAAACAAATAATCGAATGATTCTGTCTCTTCGCAGCAAAATCTGCAGAGCTGGGAAGGTTGTATCCCCCATATATTTAACATTCTATTGGTTGCAAGAATTTTGTATAATAATTCAAATTGAACAATTCTAAGTTTTGAATCCGGTGTCGTTTTGCGTATCAGCTCATAAACCGTGTGCCATGGAATTGGTACATCGAAAATCTCTTCTCAACTATTTTGCAATATATATGGCACAGCTGACAATTTGTTGGTCTTTAAATTAAACCGATATACTATTTTATTTATCACAATTTTCTTGAATAGACCAGTTATGGTATTTAATGCAGGGCTGACAGACAAYTTCCTTACTTTCTCCCCCTTCCACTTGCCTCTTCCATTAATTTCATATATTTTTGTTGACTGCATGTGTGACATAACTCCACCAGTCATATTTTTATACATTTTCCAAAGATTATACTGTTGTTGTTTTTTATATACATGTATATTTTTTTTAACCAATTAGTATATTTGAYTTTAACCATAATATTTGTTGTAATATTTGTTCAGTCTTTTCTGGTGGATTAATAGCTAACAGATGCAACCACATTTCTATGGCATGTTTTAAAAATAGCGATATTTTGGAGATTATTTAATTTTTAAGTAACTGAAAGTGAGAGGTTGAATAAAGGGAAAAAAGTCCATTCTTGAACACGAGGTGAGCCATTCTTACTAATCTGCTAGAGAACCAGTTCAGATTTAAGTACAGCTTTTGTATGACTTAAGCATTTAGTGAGAGGTCCAATGCTTTAATATTTTATAAATTCTGCCCTCCGAATTCATATTCATTATATAAATAGGCCCMTAAAAAAAATTCTGGCTTGGCGTTCCAAATAAAATCAAATCTTGCTCATATCATTTAAAAAACAAGTGATTATGTGAAGGCAGGGCCATAAGCAAATACTGTATGTAAACTGGGATATGAAAACATTTTTAATCAGGATGATTTTTCCACAAATAGAGAGGTATTTTCCTTTGCATGGTAGCAAGATCTTATCTATTTTTGCTAACATTCTATTCAAATGTATTGTAATGAGATCATTTCTTTCTTTCGGGATATGAATACAGAGTATCTCCACTTCACCGTCAGACCATTTTATTGGTAAACTACACGGTAAAGTAAAATGTATTTTTACTGATACGTAATAGTACACTTATCATCATTTGGTTGTAATCCAGAGAGGTTAGAAAAAGTTATCTAGACCCTCAATGAGGCTGTGGAGGGATCCAAATTGTGGATTTAAAAGAAAACATGAATCATCAGCGTACAATGTCACCTTTATTTTTAAGCCCTGGATTTCTATCCCCTTGATATTATTGTTGGATCTGATTTTAATAGCTAACATTTCGATGGCCACAATAAATAGATATGCCGATAGTGGACAGCCTTGTTTTACTACTCTTGACAGTTTAATACTTTCTGAGAAGTAGACACTATTTACTATTTTATACCTAGGGTAACTATACATAATTTTAACCCATTGTATAAATTCTCCAAAATGTAAATATTCCAGGCATTTATACATATTTCAAAGTCAGCTATGTATACCAGGCCTGGTTTCCCAAATGTTTCATAGTGTTCTATTGTTTCCAGMACTTGTCTTATATTATCTCCAATGTATTGTCCATGTAAAAAAACTGTCTGATTAGGATGAATAACATCCGACAAAACCTTTTAATTCTGTGCTGTGCATTTTGCAAAAGATTTTGCATAACCATTTTTTAAATGTTCTGGATCTTTATATTTACCACCTGGGTCCTGTTTTAGGAATAGTGAAATCAGACCTTCTTGTTGAGTATCTGATAATCTACCATTTTTATAGAAGTGGTTAAAACATGCTAATAACAGTCCTCTGAGTACATCAAAAAAGGTTTGATATACCTTAACTGGTATGCCATCCATCCCTGGAGTTTTCCTGGACTTAAAGGCTTTAATTGCATCAAMAAGTTCTCCCTCTGTAATTTCACCTTCACATGATGTATTCAATATAGACAAGAAGAATACAATAATTTGTGTGTTATTAGTTTACGCAGACTMTGTTTGTCTATTGTTGTGACCTAGATGAAGATCAGATCAAATTGTATGACTAATTTATATGACTAATTTATACAGAAATCCAGGTATTTCCAAAGGGTTCACATACTTTTTCTTGCCACTGTATGTTATGTAGGAAAAAGTAAGTTATAAATTCTTCTGTCTTAGTTAAAAACAAGTTGTCATCCAATAGGCTTTGATTTAATTTCCAATATCCTCGCCAACGTGGAAATTCTACAAGAGTAATGTATATGCCAATTATTTTATGGTCCGACCGCTTTCTGTCCCCTATCAAACTTTTTAAACGTTTGGTGCCAGCGAGAATGACATAAGAAAATAGTCAAGACAGCTACCTTGATTGAGCCTCTGCCATAAACAGTARCAGTCAAAAGGTTGGACACACATACTCCTTCCAGGGTTTTTATTTATTTTTTACAATGTTCTACATTGTAGAATACATTTACATTTAAGAATAATAGTGAAGACATCAAAACTGGGAAATAACACACCTGGAATCATGTAGTAACCAAAAAAGTGTTAAACAAATACAAATATATTTGAGATTCTTCAAAGGAGCCAACCAGCTAGTCACCTGGAATGCATTTCAGTTAACAGGTGTGTCTTGTTAAAAGTACATTTGTGGCATTTCTTTCCTTCTTAATGCCTTTGAGCCAATCAGTTGTGTTGTGACAATGTAGGGGTGGTATACAGAAGATAGACCTATTTGGTAAAAGACCAAGTCCATATTATGGCAAGAAAAGCTCAAATAAGCAAAGAGAAATGACAGTCCATCATTTCTTTAAGACATGAAGGTCAGTCAATCCGGAAATTTCAAGAACTTTGAAAGTTTCTTCAAGTGCAGTCTCAAAAACCATCAAGCGCTATGATGAAACTGGCTCTCATGAGGACCGCCACAAGAGAAGGAAGACCCAGAGTTACCTCTGCTGCAGAGGATATGTTCATTAGAGTTACCAGCCTCAGAAATTGCAGCCCAGATAAATGCTTCACAGAGTTCAAGTAACAGACACATCTCAACATCAACTGTTCAGAGGAGACTGTGTGAATCAGGCCTTCGTGGTCAAATTACTGCAAAGAAACCACTACTAAAGGACACCAATAATAAGGGGCCAAGAAACACGAGCAATGGACATCAGACTGGTGGAAATCTGTCCTTTCGTCTGATGAGTCCAAAATTGAGATTTTTGGTTCCAACCGCCGTGTCAGTCTGAGACGCAGAGTAGGTGACGGATGATCTCCGCATGTGTGGTTCCCACCGTGAAGCATGGAGGAGGAGGTGTGATGGTGCTTTGCTGATGACACTGTCAGTGATTTATTTAGAATTCAAGGCACACAACCAGCATGGCTACCACAGCATTCTGCAGTGATACACCATCCTATCTGGTTTGCGCTTAGTGAGACTATCATTTGTTTTTCAACAGGACAATGACCCAACACACCTCCAGACTATGTAAGGGATATTTGACCAATAAGGAGAATAATGGAGTGCTGCATCAGCCTCCACAATCACCCAACCTCAACCCAATTGATGGTTTGGATGAGTTGGACTGCAGAGTGAAGGAAAAGCAGCCAACAGGTGATAAATATATGTATTTAAACCTTTATTTAACTAGGAAAGTCAGTTAAGAACAAYTTCTTATTTACAATGACAGCCAAACCCGGACGACGCTGGGACAATCTTGCGCCGCCCTATGGGACTCCCAATCACAACCGGTTGTGATACTGCCTAGAATTGAACTACGGTCTGTAGTGACACCTGTAACACTGAGATGCAGTGCCATAGACCACTGCGCCACTCGGGTGCCCAGATCTGGGTACTCCTTCAATAATGTTGGAAAAGCATTCCAGGTGAAGCTGMTTTAGAGAATGCCAAGAGTGTGTAATACTTTTTTGGTATCCTAATTATGGAGAGGTATAAGTTAGCCTAGCATCCTAACTATGGAGAAGTATCAGTTAGCCTAGCATCCTAACTATGGAGAAGTATCAGTTAGCCTAGCATCGCTAAAATATTTGCTATACAAATGACTTATTTTAAAAGTTATGTTTGTTGTACTCATCGAACGGTTTTTGTGTGTGTTTGTTTATATAACAACTTCAGTAAACTCCAGCTAGTGTAACAGCTAACTTCAGTGAACTCCAGCTAGTGTAACAGCTAACTTCAGTAAACTCCATCTACTGTAACAACTAACTTCAGTAAACTCCAGCTACTGTAACAACTAACTTCAGTAAACTCCAMCTACTGTAACAACTAACTTCAGTAAACTCCATCTACTGTAACAACTAACTTCAGTAAACTCCAGCTAGTGTAACAACTAACTTCAGTAAACTCCAGCTAGTGTAACCCTAGATCCCAGAATATATGAGGTAATAAGAATTGTTTGTGTTGGGGAGATTTCTGTTTAGTGAGTGCACAGTAGCAGCAGGTGTTGAATGGGTGGGCAGGAGGAGGTTATTATGAAAGTGTGTGTGTGCAAGTGTGTACAAGTGTGTGTGTAA